>NC_061110.1:68218889-68361389 GCF_015104395.2 Macrobrachium nipponense | reverse complement strand
TATGGTTGAAATACATATCCTTGTGTGAATGAATGAGGGTTACTTCGACCCAGACCTGTATTTATCGTTTCGGTAATACTCAGTGTCGTCTGGGACACATGCTCAGGAAATTCTTTAATTCTGGCAGAAGTATGGGTTAAGTCGCTTTGGACTGACTGGAATGCTTTATATAAATCACATGCTTATGGAATATGAAATCCAAATGTTGTTCCGACAGAAATTGGGAAAATATCGCTTACGATATTTTAATAAACAAGCTAAAGGTTATATATCCAGATGCTACAAGCGACACTGCCACCAAGAAAATAAACACAAGAAGTGCTTTCCGGGATGCTATTCCGAATCCAGGTAAAAAGGTCGCAGAAAAAAAGTCACGGGAAAAAAAAGTCACATTAATCTTCCATTGTGACCCCAAGTGTAAATTTTAATTCGGTAAATATCCATGTATCCACCTTTGCAAATGTGTGTTTAGTACAAGCCCGTTGGGGATTACCGTAAAACAATAAAAAAGATAATGGCCCCCAAGTAGTATTGTGAATTTTTCCCCTTGACCTTATTGCCGGTCACCATAAATTAATGTGACACTTTTTTTTTTTCTAGCCAAAATTGTGACCTTTTCTGCGACATATTTTTCTGTGACTTTATTACCGGTCACGGATATTCCCAAGCCTCTAAGGAGATATCGCCACACTGAACTTTAGGTCCTCATAAGATCTTCCCGTCGCTAAATACTGATTTCTTTGATATAAGTTGTTATTAATGCCAGCAATTCCCTAAATTTACCCTCGCCCATCTTCAAATAATTTTACCAATTACTTGGATGACATTTGAGTTCATTTTTGAGGTATGCATGAGAAAACTTTTCTTTTAAGCAACCATTCTTTTGTCCAACATCTCTTTCTATTCTTAGCACGGTTCTTCAATTTGACGCAAATTATAGTGCAAAATGCCATAGCTTCCAGGTCGCTGTTGGAGAGCAGCTCGGTCATCACTCTACCATACCACGCCCAAGAGGCAAATGAGCAATTTACGCAGACCGGGTAGTAACGTCAGTGGCTGTATCAATTCTTTCGACGTGTCTGGGGATAAGACTGAGCGTGAATGGTGTTCCTTACCAAATGACCAACAAAGGTCATAGAAGAAAGTTAGAACTAAGTACTTTTGTACCTGAGTGGAATGGAGTGGAATATGAGATTTAGGCTGAAGCCAAGCACTGGAATCGAAGAGATTATTTGATTCGAGATGAATAATAATGGTGATGAATTTACAAATTAAACAAATAATATAAAGGTGGTTTTAAAACTATGGTATAAACTGATATCCCCATAAAAAATATAGCTTTGCATTTCGAGTGTGCAAACAAGAATAAAAAAAAATTATACATACATAACATACACATACATACATGTACATACAAACATACTTATATAAACAACTGCAAGTGTATATACTACACTTGGCAATGTACCAAGAGGTCAATGTTATTAGCAGCTACATCTGGACCAAGCAGTTCTGCTATATCCCTGCCCACTAACCCAAGTCTGCCGTGCTGCATAATACCTGTGGCAAGGTACACTGCATACAAACTGATGCAGTTACCCTCTCTAGAAGGAACTGGTGGGTCAATCGAGTATGGCCAATTCTCAGATGACATAATATATATTTGACGTGAATAATAGAGTGCTTTATTGCACTAATGTAAGCCTTTCGTTGGACTACGAGTGCTTGCATAGTGTCGCAAAACAGTTTGGTAAGGTGGAGAGGATTAAAATGCTTCTAGAAAAAGACAAGCAGTCTTTTTCTGCATACATTAGATTTTCCTCTCCCCAAGAAGCTAGTGAGGCACAACTGAAATTAAATGGCCACATTCTAAATGACTGTTTTAAGCACCAAGGTGTTTTCAGTGAGGAATTTGAATGATGAGCCATTCGATTTTGTTCCTAAGAACGAAGAATGTGGACCAGCAACATATACCAGGACGCTTCCTCCCCCTATATGGCATATTGCCAGTTACAAGGAGGGAAGGGAAAATTTCGTTAAAGCTGTAGAATGTATTGAGAACAAAGTGGGTTCTATTCCTATCGATAATCTGAAACGATATGGAAAGAACATACTCATAAAAGCAGGCAATGAGACACAAGCTATTTTACTGTCAAAGTTTAAACCCCCAAAAAGTGGAAATATTGAGGCTATCACATCACACAGATTCTTTAACACGCTGAAAGGGGTAGTTTATTCCAGAGACTTGCATGTTTTTAATGAGGAGGAGATTCTCCTAAGGTGCCCTCCTTGTGTATCTCAGGTAAAAAAATTGGGAGGGGATGCAGCTATGCTTTTAACTTTCTCCTCCAATTACTTGCCTGATACCATCAATGTTGGCTATGAGAGGATGCAAGTCAAAAAATAAAAAGAAACCCTAAACAATGTCGCAAATGTTTTGAATATGGCCACATTCAAGACTCGTGTGGAAAGAATTAAGAGATGTTCTTTCTGCTCAGCCGAGCATGACAATTTAGACAAGTGTGAAGCAGCCCGTTACTGTTTGCAGTGCAAGGGTGATCACTCTCCAAGCACTAGGACTTGCCTCAGATACAGGTTTGAGCAAGATTTGTTGGCAGTGGCTGATAATGAACATCTCAGCATCAGTGTAGCAAAGCGTGTGGTAATGGGGGCTAACAAGAGTGCCAACTCTACCTATGCTTCTGTAATAAAGTTGATGAAGAGTTCTAGCAATGAGAGGCCACCAGTAATAGAATCAAACAGTAAGCATCGGAAACCTGTTTCTCCTTGCACAGGAAATAATAATCGGAAACTTATGTCAGCAAGTGCTTTGAAGCCCAATACTAAAAATTGTTCTTCCAAAAGCATGGACTATTTATCCTCACAAGCTGATACAAATGTAACGGTTGCAAATTCAGCCCCTAAGCAAAGTTTGCAAACGTCCACAAATAATAATATCACTAAGAAGTAACCAAAGGAGTGGTCCAAACTAGGGAGATCTAGTCTGATCCATCAATTATTACAGTCACTAAGAAACATGATAAAACTACAGCTGTGCCCACCAGGAAGCATATAAGAAACATGTCTCTGAATGAAAGTTTTATCATAAAAACTTCAAATGGGTACAGTGTTCTGAAAGAGATCTCTCCACCAAGGAAGATAGTTCCAAAAGCAGATCCAGTTCAAAGACATGCAAGTTCTCATCAGTCTTGACGCCCCAAGACTAATAGCAGTAGTGATGCACAGAATCACAGTAAAAATCATGAGCATCAGCCTCGAATTCAGAAATCTGTGTGTCAGCCAAGAACCTTGAACTCTGATAAAGATGAAAAGGGATCAAGAAAACAATGTCTTATTAAGGAGAACTTTCCTCTCCACCCTAAGATCAGTACTTCCCCTCCAAAGAGTGGGAAGTAGTACACTACCACCTTAACATTCAAGTTCAATTTCCTTCAGTGGAACTGTAAGGGTCTCAGAGCCCAGACAGAAGACTTTAAAGTTTTAATGCATGAATTCAATCCAGGGATTGTATGCCTGCAGGAGACTATGTTAGGTAACTCTCCTAATAATCCTGGACTTGATTATGCTATTTTTAACTCTTTTCCCCCAATTGGCGATCGTGCCCATGGAGTTGCTGCAATTATTGTTAATAAATCTCTGCAGCACTCCACAATACAATTAAATACAACTCTTCAAGCTGTTGCTGTCTCAGTCATATTAGACGAAAGGATAACAGTTTGTTTATTATACCTCCCACCAGACCTTTCTTTTAACATTGGAGATATTCAGTCCTTGATTAAGCAACTTCCCACTCCTTTTCTCTTATTAGGAGATTTTAATGCCCACAACCCCCTTTGGGGAAGTCGGTGTTTAGACACCAAAGGAAAAATAATTGAGGACCTTATTGACACGAATGATGTCGCCCTATATAATAATGGGTCAATGACCTTCCACCGCATTCATAATAATCATCTCTCTGCACTGGACCTTAGTATTTCCTCAACAAATATCCACCTTGATTTTAACTGGTCTGTTAATGAAGATTTGAATGGAAGTGATCATTACCCGATCCATCTGAAATATGTTGTAAATGCTCCATCTGAAACATTACCTAAGTGGAAGGTAGAGGATGCTGACTGGGGCAAGTTCAGTAAAGGATTCAATCTAGATAGGGAGTTTGAGTCGTTTCATTCTCACCTGGATGCCTATGACTACTTCATTGAATCCATTCTGAGGAGTGCTGAGGGCTCGATTCCCAAGACAAAAGGTAAACCTCGTAGACCTGCAGTTCCCTGGTGGAATAAGACGTGGTATTCTAAGGAAAGTCACTAGGAAGTGCTACCGACGATACAAAACTAGTGGCTCCCCTCAGTCTAAATTAATCTATAATCGTGCATTAGCCAAGAAAGCCAAAAAAGAAAGTTGGCCTTACTATATCAATGGAATCTATTCCAGAACTCCATTAAGAGTGGTGTGGCGCAAAATCAGGAAACTAAGTGGAAAATTTGTTGCGTCACCATTACCCTCATTAAAAGTCAATAACACTCTGATCACAGAGCCCACTGAAGTTGCCAATGAGCTGGGAAAACACTTTTCTCAAGTTTCCAGCCCTGACAATTATTCTCTAGAATTTCAAAGAATTCGGAATGCCGAAATGACTCTGAAATTTGAATCTGGAAAATCTGAACCATACAGTCGCAAATTTTCCTTAAGAGAATTTCGGGAGGCACTCTCTTCAACTGAATCAACAGCTCCAGGGGGTGATTCAGTTTTATATGAAATGCTTAAACACCTCCCAGATGATGCCAAAAAGTATCTACTCAAGATTATAAACAAAATATTGGAAAGTGGAATTTTACCCAAGGACTGGAAAATATCCATAATTGTTCCCATAAAAAAGCGTAATAAAGAGACTTCCCTAGCCACCAGCTATTGACCAATAGCTCTTACCAGCTGTGTGTGTAAGCTGATGAAAAAAATGGTAAACACCAGATTAATTTGGCACCTGGAAACCAAAGGACTAATATCTCCATTTCAATTTGGTTTCAGGAAAAATCGTTCCACCCTTGATCCCTTGCTGAGGCTAACCAATCAAATCCAGCAGGGATTTGCCAAATGATGTCAGACTATCGGCGTATTTTTCGACCTTGAGAAAGCATATTACACTACTTGGAGAATTGGCATCATAAAACAATTGCACAAGATGTGCATATGTGAAAGAATGATTAAATTTGTATATTCCTTTTTAACAGAGAGATTTTTTAAGGTTAGAGTGGGCAACACTCTCTCCCTACCTTTTGTGCAGGAGGAGGGTGTTCCACAAGGAATCGTTTCAAGTGTAACACTTTTTTCAGTGGCAATAAACAGTATAGTCCAACAAATGTCATCACCTGTTAAATGCTCGCTTTTTGTTGATGACCTTGCAATGTACATCACAGGATATGATGCCTGTCAGTATATAAACATCTGCAAAGGTCTGTTAATGTCATTACAAAGTGGGCTGATGAGAATGGTTTTAAATTCTCCTCCTCTAAAACAGTTTCTGTAAGATTTACTAGGTGCCAGCACGTGGAAGAAGTTCCCACACTTTGTTTAAAAGGATCTATCATTCCCTATGAAAATGAAGTGAAATTTTTGGGAATGAGCATTGACCAGAAATCGACATGGGCCAGCCACATAAAGGCCTTAAAGATTGAGGTTAAACAATCTCTGAATATTTTAAAGGTTGTTTGGGGATTTAGTTGGGGAGCTGATAAAAAATCCCTGCTGAGACTATATGACTCGTTGTGTAGGTCCAAGCTAGACTATGGCTGTCAGATTTATTCCTCAGCTTGTCAAACCAGGCTGAAGGAACTGGACATTGTACACAATATGGGGTTGAGAATATGCTCATGGGCTTTTAGAACTTTGCCTGTTGAAAGCATATATGTTGATACTAACCAACTTCCCCTTGATCTGAGAAGACAAGAACTAGAATTAAGGTACATGGCTAGAATTTAAAGTGCTCCCAAAAATCCCTCCTTCTAGGTGCTGAGGAAGCAGACTCACGGGTCGTTTTTGGTATAAGAGCCTCTAGACCATTCCAAGTTAGACTAAATGAAGATGTTAGGGGTAATCATCTTAAATCCCAGAAAGTCATGGAAGTAAAACATCCTGTGTATCCGCCATGGTTTATTCCAGAAGCATCTGTGTACAAAAAAGCATATAACAAAAAAGACTGTCCTGAGGAAGAGATTAGGGGAAAATTCTTGGAGTACTAAACTGTCCATACTGATGTGACAAAAATATATACGGATGAATTAAAATCAAGTAGTGGTGTTGGCTGTGCAGTTATCCTTGGTGATACAGCATATACAGCTAAACTACCTGACTTTGCATCCATATTCACAACAGAATTAACAGCCATAGCCTCTGCCCTGGATATAGTTGTTCAAAGTAGCGAGACTAATTTTGTCATTTACTCGGATTTCAAAAGCACTTTAGAAGCTATTAAAAAATTCAATAGCTTCCATCCGTTATTTCAAAATGTTCAGGAATCATAGCTCCATTTGTATTATTTGCGTAAATCTGTCTCTTTCTGTTGGGTCCCTTCACATGTGGGGATTTGCGGAAACGAGATGGCAAATAGGGAAGCGAAAGCTGCTAGTGTCTCATCAGAAACAGCTTTTAGTAAAGTGTCTCATACAGATCTAAAAGGTCCTTTTAGGTCTTATATTTTAAGCAAATGGCAAGAAAGATGGACTTCACCTCATCTTGCCAATAATAGAAAGTACAGAAATATTAGAAATAATATATTGCCGTGGCCTTCGTCTTTCCAGACTGATAGGCGAACATAAATAGTTTTAAGCAGACTGAGGATTGGGCACACTTATTTGACCCATCAGTTTATTTTAGAAGGGGGCAGCCTCCCAGAGTGTGCTTGCGGGGGCGAGATGCTAATAGTGGAGCACATTCTGGTTGCTTGCCCCAGATATTTTAACCAGAGTGAGAGATATCTTAGGGGTAAATCCCTTTGTGATATTTTGGGAGATGAAGCAGATATTTCTGCTCTCATCTCCTTTTTAAAGTCTATAAACCTTTTAAATAACATTTAATTATGTTTTATCTATCACATCATAGATATATATATTTAATTATTAAGCATTTTCTATATTCATTTCTTCATTAATTCATTCATTTCTCATATGGTAATTCATACACTTATTAACTCATTTATAATAGAAAGAAAAAATGATGCAGAGGTAGAGCTTAGATGCATTGAAGCAGAAGAGAATTTGATTAAGCTGAAAATGCAAGCTGAAAGAGAAAGAATAGACAGGGAAAAACAAGAAAGAAGAGAAAGAGAAGAAGAAAAAGCAGCAGAAGAGGAAAGAGAAATTGCAAGACATGAAAGGGAGATGGAATTGATAAGAGCTAGACCCACATTACCTGTAACACCGTCAAACCCTAAACAAGGTAATCAAGACCCTGTATTTGATGTAGTGAGAGTACAGAAGTTAATCCCTAAGTTTACTGAAGAAGCTCCAGATGAGTTTTTTGATCACTTTGAGAAAGTGGCTTCAGGTATGGGATGGCCAGAAGATAAATGGTCAATTTTGCTACAAAGTGTCTTGATTGGTAAAGGGAGAAGTGCTTATCTAGCCTTAACAGCTGATCAGTCTACAAGTTTACCAGATGACCCCAGAGTACTACAATGAAAGATTCAGAAATTTAAGAAAAGATGAGAAGGGGGCATTCTTAGATTATGCGTACAAAGTGAGAAGGTGTTTCATACGTTGGTTAGAAGCTGCTAAAGTTAAAACTTTTGAAGAGTTAGAAGAATTGCTTGTCCTTGAACAGTAACTTAAAGGAATTCCTGAACATATAAGAGCCTATTTGAGAGAGAGAGAGAGGTGAATAAACTTGACAAATCTGCTACACTGAGTGAAGATTACAATATAATCAGTAGTAAACGTACTTACAATGTCAAGTACCAGAGTCAACAACGCCCAGGTTTTAAGTCTTATCCAAATAACAGGAACAAATTTAATGGGATACCTACAAGTGATACTACCAAGAGTACACAAGGTAATACAACTCAGCAAGCTAATGTGAAATCGTCATCCAGTTTTTCAAGACAGTTACAGAAACCTAATGTTGTCTGTTTCAAGTGTGGAAGAGTAGGACACTACAGTCAAGAGTGTTACCGGAATCAACAGCAGTCAAAGCCAGTTGGTCAAGTAGTAAAAGGTGACCAGGTGAAACACACTACGAAGAGCAGTTTGGAAAGAATCAGACTCCAGAGAAGAATGAAACTAAACAAGCTGAATGTTTAGCAACCAGTGGAAATGTAACCTCAAGCAGTGAGTGGCTTAGCAGTGTGGAGGCTTTTAAGCCATATATCTATGAGAGTATGCTGTCAACTCAAGAAGGAAATGTGCAGGTACCAGTCAAGATAATACGTGATACAGGGAGTAACCATAGTGTGGTAGTACGTGGTTCTCACCCTCAGTTGGAGAAGAGTCTCACAGGAGATTAAGTTATTTTGAAGGGTATAGGAGGAGAGGAAGTAACTCCTATATGCCGCTTACACCTGTCATGTGAATTGGTGACAGGGAATGTTGATTTTGCTGTAAAGGACTCACTGGCTGTGGAAGGTGTACTTGTTCTGTCGGGGAATGAAGTTGGTTGTGTGCCATTTATTCCTTGTCCTGTAGTGACAGACAAACCATTGAGGATTAGTCCTACAGTAGAGTTGGAGAAGAATAATCCCCACCTGTTTCTTAGTTGTGTAACTACCAGAAGTATGAAGAGGACTACGACTGCAAGTGAAGAAACTGAGGATTTACACACCCAAGAAGGATCAAGTGAAGGATCTTTGTGGTTAGAAGAATTATTCCAGGGAAGTGAAGTTTCCCATAGTGCTGACCAAGAAGAGATTTCCCAAGAAGATGAAGAAGATGACGACGACAAAGAAGAAGAACCTGATGTTCCTGAAGAGACTCTGAGTAGTCAAAGTGTTACTGAAGACAGTAGTGAAACTACAGTAGCTGAGTTAGCAGATATTGAGAATTCAACCCTTGAAGTTGGTCAAGTGACAAGAGAGAAGCTAATGGACTTGCAGAAGAAGGATGCATCGTTAACTGATTTGTTCTGAAGAGTTGTTGATCAAGAAGAGATGCAACAAACTCCTACCTGTTATTATCTGAAGAAAGGTTTACTGATGAGAAAGTATAGACCTACAGATATACTAGGAAATGCTGTATGGGGCGAGTATCATCAAATTTTTATTCCATATCCATTGAGGAAGCAAGTAGTTGCAGTTGCTCATGAGTCTGGACATATGGGAATCAGGAAGACTGTGGAGAAGATCATGAAATATTTTTTCTGGCCTGGACTTCACAAAGATGTTGGCAGGTTCTGTCGTGAGTGTCATACCTGCCAGATAGCTGGAAAACCGAATTAAACCATCAAGAAAGCCCCCCTACAACCTATAGAAGTTAGAGGAGAACCCTTTAGAAAAGTAATTATAGATGTGGTTGGAATGCTGTCGAAGACAAAGAAAGGAAATGAGTATTTGTTAACATTAATGTGTCCTGTGACAAGATATCCTGAAGCAATCCCTGTTAGAAACATATCTGCCAAAATAGTTGCTGAAAAACTTGTGGAGTTTTTCTCAAAATTTGGTATACCAGAAATAGTACAAAGTGACAGAGGAACAAACTTTACTTCAAAGTTATTCCAGGATGTGATGAATTTGTTAGGAGTGAAACAACAGTTATCCACTGCCTATCATCCAGAGACTCAAGGTGCTTTGGAAAGGTTCCACCAGACATTAAAAAGTATGCTGACAAAGTATTGTTCTGAGTCAGGAAGAGAATGGGATGTTGGTTTACCATTAATGTTGTTTGAAGTTAGGAGTGCTTATCAAGAAAGTATGGGATGTTCAATTTTTGGAAGAGAAGTTAAAGGACCGTTGAAGATTCTTGCAGAAAATTGGTGAGAAAATCAAGAGGAAAGCCAAGGAGAGTATGGGAAAAACTTAAGGAAAAGGTTGAAAGAGATTAGAAAATTCTCTTTAGAAAACTTGAAAGTGAGTCAAGAGAAAATGAAAAAGAAGATAATGATGCTAAGACTAAGCTAAGAAGATTTAGTGTTGGTCAACAAGTGTTAGTGTTCTTACCTGTCAAGAGATTTCCCCTCACAAATAAATTTCAAAGTCCTTACAAGATAATTCAGAAGTTAACTTTCATATCTGCTTAGTTTTGAGCACTGTGTCCCCAGATATCCGAGGTATCTGGGAGCGCTCGACAGTGCGAAAAAATAATTATATCGAAAATTAAGCGAAAATATAAATTTTATGCCAACAACGTTCATTTTCTGTCCTTTTTTTCTAAATGTTAGTCCCAGCCCTCTAAATACGAAAAAATGTGAGTTATTTAACAAAAAAACAAAAAAACTACTTATTTTTATATTTTCGTTCGTAACCCAAAAACTATGAAAGTCAGGCGGATGAATTATTTTTTATGAGAAAGCCAATAAAATTCTCTAAATATCGACATATAAATCAATGGAAAACAAATAAGTCCAGCTCGGTGAAAAAATTGATGGAAAAGAGGGTAAGAAACAGAGCGCAGTACAGGGATTTGAGCATGTGCAATACAGAAACTACTTTGCTGGCGTATTGATACCCGAGAAACACGGTCCAAGGTATGATCTAGCCTGTGGAAATCGCTACTTATCCGAAAAAAAAAAAATGCCCCTACCACACGCACGAAAAATTTCGGTAAATTTTACGTACCGCTACGTCAGTTGGATAGATAGGGGATAGAGTATTTTTACGTACTATACGTCAGGTCAGTTGGACATGAAAGGTTATAGTGATAGAACTTATGTGATTGAAACACCAGAAAGAAGAAGAAGACAAAGGAAGATACATGTGAACCTGTTGAAACCTTATTTCTGAGAACCCCTCGAGTAGGTTCCTTCACGTGGTGAGGGGGTAAGGGATTCTGCCTTCAAGTTTGCGAAGGCCGGATCCTGACGGAACGCCTACAAAACTTTTGGCATTAACTTGCGTGGACATTTCCACTTTCGAAAAATTTTACTGCTTGGGCGAGTCTGAGAGGGGTTCGTGGTTTGGAGGGGGTTTGCATTCGAAGCTAATTGTGGGAGTTGTGGTGGTGAGTCGCCACCCAATACGGTTTGGACCCAAGAGATGGTGATGGGATTTTCCCATTGCTATCTTAAGGGCGGAACCATCTCGGGGATCAGCCATCGGAAGTCCAGGGGGGGCTGGTTTTTGGGATGGGACTCCTGGCTTTTGTCCGGAAGCCCACCAATATGTTTGGAGTGGGGAGTCTGTCCCCATTAGTGGGGGTAGAACTCCCAGCAGGCAGATTGGCTTATACCTGGGCCACTGCAATCATATTGGTGCTATCCCGAAAGGGTAGGGTATGGGGCCGACCGTGGGAATGCAACTTCTACGTGTGCCATTGGTGGAGAATGTCGGACCCTGTCTGGTCCGCGATACCTTGTTGGTCTTCCCAAGCAGTTGTTGTGTGTGTATGTTCCCCCCCCCCCCCCCCTTTTTTTTTTTTTTTTTTTTTTTTTTTTTTTTTTTTTTTTTTTTTTTTTTTTTTTTTTTTTTTTTTTTTTTTTTTTTTTTTTTTTTTCAAGCTCCCATGACTAGTCTCTCTGGTACACTGTCCCCTGGATCCCCTGACTCTTTGGCACCGTTGACAACCTCAGGCTTGGGTAAGGACCTCCCTTTGCCATCCCCAACCTCCTCCAATGAAAACAACAAAGATTCTTTGATTGTTACTACGAGCCCTCATGTAGTTCAGAACAGAGGAAAGAATATTAGATTTAATAATAGAAATAGGAATGCTAACCATGATATTGGAATTTTACTTGGATCTCAAGAACCTGAGACGTATAACAAATACCTTTTCCTTGACCTCGACAAAAACATAAAAGAACTGAATATATTTGATGTTTATAGAGATATTGTGAACTGCATTGGCAGAGAACCAAAGATAGCCTCTCAAGGTGAAGGAAGCTTGCTTGTAGAAGTTTCATCACCAGATGAAAGTAGAAAGTTACTATCTATTAGTGCTGTAGAAGGAAGTGCAGCAAAATGCACTCCTCACAAAACGATGAATCAGTCTAAAGGAGTAGTGTATAGTACTGAACTCTTATATTATTCTGACGACACTCTCCGAAAAGAATTTGCTGATCAAAAGGTGGTTGATGTGAGACGAATCAAGAAAAAAATATTGGGGATATTATATCCAACGCTAGCTTTGATACTCACCTTTGATTGTTTGAGACTCCCTAAATTTCTGAAAGCTGCATGGCTTCACCTGCCAGTCAGACAGTATATTCCCGCTCCCAGAAGATGTTTCCATTGCCAAATGTTTGGCCATCTAATTACAATATGCAGGAAAAAAGAAACAAATGAACCAGCTATATGCTTTAACTGTGGAAGAAAAGAACATGGGAATTGTGAGCTTACTCCATGCTGCCCTAATTGTGGGGGAGACCATAATGCAGCACATAAATCGTGTATCAAATACCTCATTGAAAAAGAAACACTTTGTATCAAGACTCAAGAGCGCATTACCTTTAAAGAGGCAAGACAAAAGACTTTGCAGAAATTCAACACCCAGAAGTCATTTGTAGATGCAGTAATAGGAAATGGGGAAAGACAAAAGAAATTGAATCTGAAAAAGTTCAATGAAGGTAAAGAAGAAAAAATGGATGCTGGTACAATTGCCAACAAGAGGACTTTAAGTGAAGAGTCTGTAACAATGCCTGAATCAAAAGTTAAGCACATTGAGAAAGGGGATACACCCCCAGAAAAAGTTAATGAGTCAGAAAAAAAATTTAGTAAACCTTCATCATCTTATGGTTCAGCTGACCCTCTTGGAACATCTGAATTAATATAAAATGAGGAGTCATATCCTACTATCATATCTTACAATGCAGCAGTAACAAATGTAGAACCTAAGGCAAACAAAATGTTAAACTCAGTTCAGCGTGGTTTAGACAATAAAAGTAGACTAGCTGAAAATGATAAACCAGGTACTTCAAGGGTCGAGGATAATACTAAAGATGCTGCTGTTTCAAATACCATCATAAGTAATCACTTGGTACATTCAAATGACCCTCTAAATACTCCTTCGACATCTGGAACTGTACCAAAAGTCCGTCACAAAACTCAGATGTCATCTACAAAGAAAAAACACAACAAAACAATCTTGGACAGGGATCATCTTCTAGAAATTAGGTACTTTCTCTGCTATATTACAATGGAACTGCCAGGGACTTTGCGCTAAATATGAAGAGCTATTATGTTTGATTAATACGTATAACCCAGTATGCTTAGCGCTACAAGAGACTATGCTAAACAACAACAAAATGCTTACTCCCAAGGAGTTTTTTGCACTCCACTCCCAGTTCCCATTACAGGGAAATTCAGGTGGAAGTGCTCTTCTTGTAAGACGAGATATTGCTCACTCAAAAATACAGTTGCAAACTCAATTACAAGCTGTAGCTGTCAAAATTCACTTAAAAAAGATGTACACAATTTGTTCATTGTATCTCCCTCCTAATAACCCAATACTTGAACGACAGTTAACACACTTGTATGAACAGCTACCTCGACCATATCTTATATTGGGAGACTTTAATGGTCGACATGAACTTTGGGGTGACATTTTAACAAATCAAAGAGGAAACCTTATCTTATCATCAGTAGAAAATTCAGATATGACCCTTTTGAACACTGGAAAACCCACCCATTTTCACATTCAGACTGGTACATTTTCATGCATTGACTTATCCATCACAAGTTCTGATACATTCATTGACTTCAACTGGGAGGTATTGGATGATCTATACGGTAATGATCATTTTCCAATTGTCATCAGAACTGAGAAATATGAGCCAGTATACAGAATGCCTAGGTGGTGTACCAATAAAGCAAATTGGCCCCTTTTCCAGGAACTTCGTTATATTGAACTAGATGCAAAAGATATGCCAACAATAGGAGAAGCAGTGTTCTACTTAACAATGATTTTTATGTTTGCAGCAGAAAAGGCAATCCCAAAAACCAGTGGAAAATTGCATAGGAAGCCTGTTCCATGGTGGAATGTTCAATGCAAAATAAGACATAAAGCCATGAGAGCAGCTTTTACTAGGTACAGAAGACATCGATGTGAATGTTACTTGATCTCCTTTCAAAAGGCTCGAGCCAAATTCAGATGGCAAATAAAACATGCGAGACGAGAATCATGGGTACTTTTTATTTCAACGATTACCTGGAAAACACCTATGACCAAGATCTGGACGGTTATTAAGAAAATAGCAGGAAAGTACAATCCTAGTCCCCTGCCTGTTTTAAAAGTCAATGGTGACTTTATAACAGACTCAAAGGCTGTAAGCAGTGTTTTTGCTGAACATTTTGGAATGATATCAAGCAGGGATGAAAATTCTCCATTCTACAGGGAGAGAGTGTTAGCAGAGTCTGAAACACTTGATTTTACTTCTTTTAAATCTGAATCATATAATATGCCTTTTACCGTGGAGGAATTTTTATTTGCTCTTAGTAACAGTAAAAACACTGCACCTGGACCTGATGAAATTTTATATGAAATGATCAAGAATACTTCAAAGGAAACTAAATTTTTCATTTTAAGTATTATTAATAGAATTTTTAAGGAGAGTGATTACCCTAGTGTTTGGGAAATAGCGACAGTTTTACCCTTTGTCAAGCCTGGGAAAGATTCATCTGTCCCTTCAAGCTATAGACCAATAGCTTTAACATCCTGTTTTTGTAAACTTATGGAAAAAATGGTAAATTTTAGGTTGGTATGGTTTTTAGAATCAAAGAAGATTATATCATCATTTCAGTGTGGCTTTCGCCGTATGCATTCTTGCACAGATGTATTGTTACGTTTGGAGAATGCAATTTGTCAGGCATTTGCTTCCAAGCAGCATTATGTGGCAGTTTTCTTTGACCTAGAAAAGGCCTATGATACTACGTGGAGGCATGGAATTATGAAATTCTTGCATGAAATTGGTCTGCGTGGAGAGCTACCACTTTTTATTAAAGTTTTTTTAAAAAACCGTTATTTTAAAGTCAGAGTAGGTAGTACTCTGTCTAATTTGAAAGAACAAGAGGAAGGAGTACCACAGGGAAGTGTGTTAAGTGTCACTCTTTTTGCCTTAGCCATAATGGGATAGCCTAAAAAATTCCAAAACATGTAATGTCAACAATGTTCGTTGATGATTTATCTATTTCGTGTGCTGCATCTAAAATGTCTGTTGCAGAGCGAAAACTTCAGTTGGTAATAAATAAAGATAATAGTTGGGCAGCTGAGCATGGTTTTAAATTTTCCTTTGCCAAAACTGTTGTTATGCATTTCTGCTGTATCAGAGGGGTTCATCCAGATCCAGCCAGATCCGTTTTTAAATGGACAGAGACAAAATTTTTAGGCCTCATCTTTGATAGCAGGTTAACATGGGAAGCTCATCTTAGGAGCCTCAAAGTCAAATGCATAAAGGCCTTAGATGTTTTAAAAGTCCTAAGTCATACAAATTGGGGGGCTGATAGAAAGAACTTGTTACATGTTTATAAAGCAATGGTTGCTTCAAAATTGGCATATGGGTCAGAAATCTACTCATCAGCTACGACAAGGAGATTAGATACTTTGAATGCAGTTCACCATGGGGGAATAAGAATTGCAACAGGAGCCTTTAGATCCTCCCCAATATCTAGTTTATTAGTGGATGCAGGTGAACTGCCCTTAGATTTGATAAGAAAATTTGCCCTGTTGAAATATTGGTACCGCATACAGAGAACACATGAGTCCTTAGCCTATAATACTGTATTTAAAAGCAATTTTTTTTATTTATGAAAAATATGCTTCATATCCAAAGCCTTTTGGATACAGGGTAAAATGTGCATTAGAGGAGCTCAATGTAATAAAAGGAAAAGTAATTCCAGCAAAATTTTCAAGATTCCCTCCATGGAAGTTGCCCTCTGTGAAATATTGTAAATGGTTTTCTGGTTGCAAGGCAGACTCTTCAGGTGATATTTTTAAGCAGAAATTCCTTTGCCATGCTGAAAAACATGATAACTCGAGGCAATTCTTTACCGATGGCTCCAAATCCAGTGCAGGCGTTGGGTTTGGAGTGGTATACCCTGACAGTAGTGTTAGTGGTGCACTACCAAGTTGTGCTTCTATTTTTACTGCTGAACTTTTTAGCATTTTAACAGCCCTAAAGAAAATTGTAACTTTAGAAGGAGATAATTTTACCATTTTTAGTGATTCCAAGAGCGCCTTGGAAGCTTTGGCATCTTTTAATCCAGTACACCCTGTAGTACTGGAAATAACAGAGTGGCTGTTTTTATTAAAACAAAAACAGAAGGCAGTTAACCTCTGCTGGGTTCCTTCACATGTTGGTATTGTTGGAAATGAACGAGCTGATGAATTGGCTAAGTTAGGTACATCAAAAAATCCAAGAAGTATAGCAATTCCTTGTTCAGACTACATTCCTGAAATTAAAAAGACGGTAGAATCAGTTTGGCAATTCTATTGGACAATAGAGAGTAATAATAAAATGAGAGAACTCACCGATGTAATCAACCTCTGGCTTTATATGTTAGAAGACCGTCGGAAAGAGACTGCATTATGTAGGTTACGGATCGGCCACACACGGATTACTCATGGGTTTTTAATGAACAATGACCCTGAACCATTTTGTGAGGATTGTCTTGTTCCCCTCACAGTAAAACATTTAATAGTAGAATGCCCCAGCTTAATATCAGCAAGGAACCGTCATTTTAACGTAGTTGGAAGAATGGATCTTAAACTGGGTGCCATTATAGGCAGAGATTTTAATGATGATAGCCTTTTTAGTTACCTTCAAGAAGCAGGTCTTCTTGAAAAAATTGAGGTTAGTTTGGTTAAGATGTTTGAGTTTGTGTATGTGTTAGTATGTGTCAGTGTATATCATTTGTTTTCAAGTCCTTTTACTCAGAAAATTTTTATGTACATAAAGTTTACCTTCAATTGATATCATATTTATTACCATATATAAAGTTTTAGTACTTTTAATATCTATTTATTTAGACAGAACTCTGTAGAATTTGGAAGTATGCGAGGTGCCTGTGCTGCTTGCATTTTTGTTTACAATTAATTTGAAATAGGTGTGTAGGTGAGATAGGTATTTCGTGTGTTTTTGGGTTCTCTGTAGTTCTCGGACAGATTTTATGTAAACATATTTATAGCATTTTAATTGACTTTTTCCTTTGCAATTCCTTTTAATGATACAGTGTCAATAACCTCGTCGTTGCGACGCCAGTAAGAATTAATAAATCAATCAATATTTCTCAGAAATTAAAACTGACTGTGTCAGTAACCCAAACAACTTTATCTACAGAAGACGATGATGGCTACGAATTGGGAGCTGAAAGCAAGATGAATAATTCTTCAATTTTGGAAAATTTGGAGGATAAACTGAAACATCTGAGTGTCGTACAAGGTGAAGACTTAAGTGAAGTGATTAGAAATTTCCCAGAAATTTTTGCAGATGTGCCTAGATGTACTGATCTGACCAAGCATGAGATCAAGATTCAAGAAGATGGAAAACCTTTCAAGCAAAGAGCCTATCGCTTATCACCTTATCATCGAGATGTTTTGAAGAAGGAAGTTGAGTATTTGCTGCAACATGGATTAGCAGAACCCAGTTCAAGTCACTTCAGTTCTCCATGTGTGTTAGTGAAGAAACCAGATGGTTCATTTAGGATGTGTACTGATTATGGGAAACTGAATTCCATCAGTGTGGCTGACAATTATCCTCTGCCTCTTATAGATCAGTTACTTGATAATATTGGGCAAGCCAAGTTTGTTTCCAAGATAGACTTGTTGAAAGGATATTATCAAATTCCTTTAGATGAGAATGCAAAGTTGCTGTCAGCTTTTATTACTCCTTTTGGACTGTATCAGTATACTGTTCTGCTGTTTGGTCTGATGAATGCACCTGCAACATTTCAACGAGTGATGGAACAACTGCTAGGATCAATAGAAGGAGTAGGTGTATACCTGGATGACATAGTGATTTACTGTACAACGTGGGAAGAACATCTGAAGATTCTGAGGGAAGTTTTCAAGAAACTACAAGAAGCAGGATTAACAGTCAACCTAGAGAAGAGTGAGTTTGGAAAGGCAACTGTGCGCCGAGTGCCACGTGCAGATTACACATTTTGTATGTGTAATCTGTCGATTTCAGATTTGATATTTCTTAGAGTTTATTTAGTGTTATTTAGTGTTTTTGTGGAATCTGAATAAACATTGTTGTGTAATGGCGCCTGGTTTTGTGAAAGTGTGAAACAAGCCTGCAGCATAGAAAGAAAGAAATTGGTATACCAAAAAGGTAAAGTGTGTTATATTTTTATTAGTTGCAACTAAAACCTAATAGGAACAGTGGTCAGTTAAAAACTAATAACTGATGGTTACAGTGGTTTGAGAGAAACTATTTACGTTTTTACCCATTGCAAATTTTTGTGTTTGTTTCATTTGAAGTGATTTTTATGTTTTGTGCATTTATTCATTTTCTTATTGAAGCGTTTATTTTAGTGCATTTATCAATTTTCTTATTAAAGTGTGTGTTTTTATTTTATATTCTGTGTGATTAATAGTTTTTGCAATTTTGATATTTTCCACATTTTTCTGTATTTTCATTTGCATTCACAATTTAATTAACTAATTTTCATTGCTTAATCATTGCACATTTAATTAAATTTAACACTTGTGAATTAATTTGCATTTACTTAGAATTCTTTTCAAGTTTTATTATTATTTAGCACTTGTGAATTAATTTCCAAATTTTGATTATTGCCTAACACTTTTGAATTTTGATTGAATTAATTTTCTTGAATTTTGTGATAGATTAATTTTGATTTAATTTTACTTAATTAATTGAAGAATTAATTAAACTTTACTTTGTTTTCAAGTAACAGTAATTTTCCCTGATATTGTGAATTTCACTTATAAATTTTGAATTTAATGATAAATTTTTGTATTTAAAATTTTTATAAGTGTTTTCATTTCTAACCAGTATATTTGCATTTGATTATATTGATGTTAGGTAGAAACATAGAGTGGTAATTGATCTGTTTTTCTTCAATTAACTTGAAGTGACTTAGAACCAGGGAGGTACTTAGATTTCTGAAATCAGGGAAATACTTAGACTTTTAAAGTTGTTGATGGAGTGATGCCGACTTTTAAAGTTGTTGATGGAGTGATGCTCTTTGATTAATTTAATTACTTACAAGATTACCTCACACCTGTTTTGATGAGCTTAGTCTGATTTTCTGCAACACTGGTAAGTTGTTAAGTTGTTAAGAGATCACTGTTGCCTTTAGAATATTCATTCGTTTAGTACCTCTGATGAAGGTTCAGGTGTCTGGCTTTTGTGAGGTAACAATAAATGAATGGTATGTGTAGTAACCAGATACTTGGCACTTCGTCACAATATATATATATATATATTATATATATATATATATATGTATGTATATATACATATAGTATATATATGTGTATATATAGATATGTATATATATATTATATTATATATATTATACATACATATATACATACATACCCACAAACACGTGTATGTTTACAATGTGAATTATATTTGGGTGATACACAGTTCTAATCATAGAATAATAGCTAAGTATTAAAACACAAGATAGTCATAAATAGGTCTTAAACTCTTTGTCCAGATGTGGTACATTTTGAAATTGTTAAATATAACATACATTTCTATTTTCACTTAATGGAAATATATTATATATTAGTTTATCTCTACTGCTCATGACCAGAAAGCAGATATCTTGGCATGTACCTTTCCTCTTAAGGTTAGGTGCTATTTTTATACCCCTTTATATCATATCTTTCCTGTGTACCATTCTGACTAAGACTACTCCATATTCTATACATTCTTCGGATCCCATTGCCTTAGTCTGACTCTAGACCCTCAGATTTTCCCTCCTATTGGTATTTTATCTTATGATGCCTCTTTGCTGAAGGGGGAACTATATGTTGTGGATTTGATATTTTAATATCCTGTATGCTGGGTTTTAAACAGAAAAGTCTGAGCAATCAAAATTTTGACTCTACTCAAAATCTACCCCTTGTGCTGACTACTCAAAATCTACCCCTTGTGCAAACATGCAGAAGCTGACATAGATGGGGGATGCGGGGCTATGAACACAAAATGTAAAAGAGCCTTGTATTGAAACACCAGCCTACTTCAAGGATTAAATGTAAATTTGTCCACAATGAATCATTATTTTTATAAGGTAATTCAGAAGATATGATACAGGAACACTAGTAGGGTCCATGGCACCTTCAGGACTGACTCTATTATGTACAAAATAGCAATAATAATGTGCCACCAAGTTGCAAACCAGAGCACTTAAACTGAGGATCCAGAACTTAAGACTAGCAACATTGAATAACACTATGCAGTGGAACATTGGAAACGAGCATTTGCTCTCGCTGGTAGCCTGTGCTTCAGTCCAAGATTTGGCACTCGCAGGGTATGTTGGGTGGCACTATTGAACTACTGGAGAAGGCACTCAACAGGGCAGGCTACACGGATCTGCAAAACAGTAAGAGCTGATACACAAGTCTATGATAAATCAAGGTAAGCTAAATGCAAAAGCTTATGAATTACATACTTGAATTCTATGTTAAAACACCCAACCATGCTAAGATTCTGAAGTTTATAAATAAGTGCCTTATGGTTTACTAAATTGAAAGCGGCACTAAAGTCTGTTTGAATTATTCTGCATTGAGAACCCTTATCAATGTTTCTCTTGCAAATGGCATGTCAAGTCTAAAAGAGCATCGCAGGTACCTAACTGCTTATGTACACTGACTCCCAGCCAACAGTACTTTTCAAACGGTAATATTTGCTACATGAGCATTTAAGTCTTCTCTCACCGAGAGCATGCTTATAGACGCTGGTGAGATACCTCTGGATCTTCATTACTAACGTCTGCTGATTTGGAGACGGTGTAAATTTCAGAGGCTTCGTATATCCTTAACCAGCATTTGTATGAGAAATTGAAGACAATGGCAATTTTAGGAAAATCACCCCAAGAAATCCCAACCTTTTGCTTTTAAAGCAAAACTTAAGTGTGTCAACGAAACATACCAAGACCAGGAATTTCACCTGCTAGGTATTCAGTTAGCTTCCCAGGGATGTTTCTAGAGGTAAATTTTTTTATATACTTTATTTGTAACAAAAGAAAAAAATGTCCTTGGGGGGCTATTGAAATTAGTATTTTTAAATAATTCCTCTCAACATGATAGCTCCATTGCAGTTTGCACAGATTGCTAAGTCAGATGCTGATGTCAGCTTTGGATTGGTCTTACCAGAAGGAGAAAGAAGCAGAGATTATGATCTGTTACCGCTTATTTTTACAGCAGATCTGCTTGCAGTTTTAAAGGCCTGAAAAGAAGTTTGAACTCAGAATGGCGATAGTTTTACTATATAATGTGACCCAAGAACTGACCTTCAGTCTTTAGAATATTTTCTCTCTTTAAACATTCTAATTTTAGAGATATTGAGTTGGCTGCTTCTAGTGAAAAGAAGAGGTAAAGTGGTGATTTTTTGCTGGGTGCCTTTGCATGTTGGTGTGGCTGGGAACAAGCAGGTCAATCAACTTGGTAAGTCAGTATCATCTCCCCAGAACCCAGAAGATGCCTACTACCAAATCGGGATTTGTATCCTATAATAGATCAAAAAATTGAAAAGCTTTGACAGTCCCTTTGCGGAAATATTGCAACAAATCAAATATGCGCAGTATTACGTCATCGGTGTCTCCTTGGCCATATCTGTATATGACAAGAGACAAGAAACGATGTTGTGCTGGTTAGGGATTGGACACTCATTCATGGGTTCTTGATGTAAGGTGAAAATCCTCCATTCTGCACTCATTGTATTGTGCACTTGACTCTGAGACATAGGCTAGTCAAATGCCCAGTCTTAGAAATCTAAGGCATAGATTCCTCTTATGGGGGCATGACATAGATAAACATTTTATCTTGGCAAGAATTCTCTGGAAGGATTGTAATTTAGAGCAACTGTACATGTTTGTTAGGGAGACAGGCCTCCTCAACAGAATTTAGATCATATACATGTTCAGTATGTGTGCACGTATGTATAATATATATGTATTTACAAATATGATATACAATCGACCCCCGTATTTGTTTTCTCAAGATTCAGTGACTCTCCTATTCGCGGATTTCTCTTTGGACCAACATACCCATTATTCAGTGGAAATTCGCCTAATTGTGGTATTTTTCAATGTTAAATATTCACAAATTACTGTATTTTCATATAATTTTCGTGACAAATTGCACTTTTTGTGATAAAACTATTATAATATTCAGTTATGAACATTTTTAGAGGGTATTTCTTGTGTTTAAACTATCAAAATAGGCAGTTATAAGTGTTTTAAGAGGGTTTCTAAGTATTCGTGGACGCATCCCTCGCGAATACGGGTGGTTTACTGTAAGTATATATATATATATATTATATATATATATATATATTATATATATATATATATATATATATATATATATATATTAGGTATTTCTTATATGAAACTCCTTTTAAACTTAAATATTTACATTTTCAATTTCCTACTTGATTTTATTAGCGCATCAGTGACCTAGATGTTGTAATGCCAGTTTTAATAAGTACAAATAAATCAATAAATATTCAATAATATTTGGTGTTTTCATCGTAAGTCTTCCTCAGATGATGAATTAAAATAATTTCTTTGATAATGCTACTACAGCATTGATGTCGATTTGTTTGAAGGTTATTCTAGAATTATTCTAGAAAAATGATTTTTCACTAAATTGTTTTCAAACGTAAGTTATAGGTTGCATGATCTTCCTAGGGAAAAGCATTGTTGTACAATGGTTCGAGCAATTATTATTTGGATTTCTTGTGATTGCTGTCGCACGTGGTGAGTTTGCTTGATCTATTTTCAATATAATGGATGGATGTAGTAAATACCGTAATGTTTTTAAATTAGCGACTATTAATGTTGTAGTGACTTCAGTTAAATCAACTCAGCACGAAATTGTATTGTAAGATTCGCAGGAAATATAATGTCATACGTCAAAATAAAATAAAAAAGAGAAAGCAATAGTTTAATTATTCGATTCTTGCACAAGCCCATGAGAGAGAGAGAGAGAGAGAGAGAGAGAGAGAGAGAGAGAGCGTGCGTGCGCAGTTTTATAGATATCCAGTGGACAAACACTAAAAAGAAAGTTTCTTTCACTTCGATACCAATTTTTCTCCCTCATATTCTTTTGCTACTGCCTTTCCTCACGAAATTGGAAATATTGATTTTGTATAAGGTAAAGATCGTGTCTTCCCCTCCAGTAAATGTGTGTGTGTTTGGCTCTTTTCCTACACGTTAGGTATCCCTCTCCCCTTTGCCTCTGGTCTCCCTTTCCGATCCTCTCTGCGTCACCCTCCCCGTACCTTCATGCCAACTCATTATAACTTGTAGAATGAGTTTTAAAAGAAGTATCACCCTGGATTGTGTTCAGGGTGTCACTCTTGACGAAAAGTGTCTCTACCGGTCTTCTTCAGGTTCTTAGCCCCCTTCCCTTCCCTTCCCTTCCCTCTTCATCTAACGTCTCCTTTTCGTCCCGACGAGTTGGTGTTGTTTGAATCTTTGTTTCGTTTTGGTTCTCCGTATTTCTGACATCTTCAAGTTGCTCTGTATTGCCATTCTGGGAGAATTGACCTTTCATGTTACTCATGTTAATGTTGTTGAGACTAAAATATCAAGATTTATGTTGTTGTTGTTTTCCACTATCCTCGTTTTTTTTTTTTTAATTTTGTTTTTATAATGATGATTAGTTAAAAAGGGTATTCGGAAATAATTCATAGCAATTGCATACTTATTTAGTTTTCTATATTACTAAGAATTCTTCCGGTACTCAAGGTAATCGTTTTATATGTTGTTTTTATGCATGACACTTACCTGGCAGGTATATATATAGCTGTATTTTCTGAAGTCCGACAGAATTTAAAAAACTTCCGACACACGCAGTGGTCGGCCAGGTGGTTAGTACCCATTCCCGCCGCTGGGAGGCGGGTATCAGGAACCATTCCCATTTTCTATTCATAAATTTTCTGTCGCCGGTACTGAAAACACCTGTTTTCAGTACCTCCGGCTTAGGATTTTGGAAACTTCATTTGCCGCTAAGTATCCTAATTGTCTTTTAATTTATTTACTTGGATTTGTGGCTAGGCATACGCTATCTTAAATTGATTTGAATTTGATTCATTTTTGCATAAGATATCTGAATCTAGTTAGGCTAGTTTCAGAGGGTGTTGTCTGCAAAGATAGGGTGTGGCTACCGAAAGCTTCGGTAGTTCCGCACTTGGGGGGCGCAATTCAATATCAGTAAACGTCTATTTCCGTAAGGAAAAAGTATGATTCGTATGTACGCAATTAATCAGTAAACGTGTCTAATTCCGTAAGGAAAAAGTTTGTTTAGTATGTACGCTATTAATCAATTACGAAAGTCAGGGTAGTGATACTGCTAACCTTCCGGTAGACTTTATTTTGCCTAACGCTGTAGTATGGCCTACGGGTTATGACTATGTCTGCGAGAGGTGATCGCTCTCCTTCATTGTTGTGAAGAGTTCTACTTCTGTTTTTGTTACGCCTAACCCTGTAATGTTGCCTTCGGGCCCTAAAACAGTGTCTGTAGAGGTTATTGCCCTTTCTCTTATACTATTTCGATTCGTAACTTAGAATCGAAAGTGCTTGCTTTAGAGAGCAATAGTGAAGTGGCTAAGTGTAGTGACAGTGCCCCTTGTGTAGTGGAGGGTGCGTCAGATCGGCCTTCCTTTATAACGCCTCTAGGTCTAGACCTCTGTCGAACTCCCAGAACCAAGGGAGAGGGCATGTCGAAAGCCGAAGGAGGGTTACAGGGAACCCCCACCGATCTGGCGTGCCTTCGGCAGTTTCTGATGAAAATCCCCAGACTGCCAAAGTGCGTGCACATGCACGAATCCTGAAGGATTGCTTCTCGTCCTCCGAGGCGTCCTCCCCGCACAAGGGTTGGAGCTCTCGGAAGGACTCGCGCCCTCTAAGAAGCTTTATAGAAGAGGACGCTTCACGTCCCTTCTCCCTCGTTAATGTGTTTCAGTGAGAAGTAAGAAGGCGAAAGTTGCCTGATCACGTGTACTTCTTTCACCAAGAAATAGGAAAAAGAAGGCAGTTTCTCTCGCTTGTTTTGACGCCTGTCAGGAGCGTGACGCTTTTCTGCACGCTTATTTGGACGATCGGCTTGAACAGGACGCTCGGATGGACGCACTCACCAGTGGACGCCGAGCGTCCTCGCCAGTGGCCGCCGAGCGCGCACCAGGACGCCGAGCGTCCTCGCCAGTGGACGCCGAGCGTCCTCGCCAGTGGACGCCGAGCGCGCACCAGGACGCCGAGCGCGCACCAGGACGCCGAGCGTCCTCGCCAGTGGACGCTGAGCGCGCACCAGAATGTTTCTGTTGAACTCTTCAAGCTCTTGTTTAAGATTTGAGCCTCAAGAAAGTGAACAGAACTTCGTCTTCGAAACCCAGCAAGACCTGGGTTTCGTGAATTCAAGAGGTCTCTGTCAATATTATATTGCTTTTCGCAAAGGTGGATGGAGTTAAGGAAAGCTCAAGGAAGATCTCGTTTTCTCTACCTCAGTCAAGACTTTGAGATAAGACAGTTACGGGTTATGTAAAGGCTCGACGTCCTGAACGTCAGGATTTTCGGCAACGTTCAGTAGGATTCTTGCAAAGGCACTCATCAAAAGGACGCTCTTCAGGAAAGCGCAAGACAGGACTTCCTTTGCCATACTGCCAATAAATTTAAAGCTTTTTAGACCATCTGAAAGGGTTTTTCAGATGATAGATTTTGTTAGTTTCTAGTCGAGACTTCCATGCCGATTGAGCATCGTCGTTCTACCTACCGTAAGCCCAGTCTCTTAACAGGATTCTTGTCCCTTCCTTGTTTGAGACGGGAATCGAAAAATAAAAGGCTCGACTTCCTGGATTACGTTTTGTCAATTCAGTGACTTTCCCCCATTGACAATATACTATCGTTTTGTCAAGTAAGTGGGTCTCCCCTCATTGACAAAATATCTCTCTGTACCGTTAATGGGTTAGTTCTCATTGACAAACATCTCATTAACTTGATATTGCGTAAGCGAATAAGGACAAGGTTCGGAAGAGCTCTCCTTCCTCATTCGCAGACTCGTACAAGAAATAGACTGGTAGACTACGTCAATGAACGCTTATGTCCAGTATCTTAAGAAGCTTGAGCTGTCTGCTTCGATTCTCTAAGTTTTGTTCATGAAACTTGCTTGTCAGATATGTATGTAGCTGTATTTCCGAATTCAGCTATATATATGTCTGCCAGGTAAGTATGAACAAACTTTATTGTGATATAATAAAATTTTTTTGCCTTGCGTTATTTTACTACTGGTTGGTTCAAGTCATACACGCTTGCTGTAGTTACCTCTTCGGATGGCAACCGAGAGGTCTATTGTCTACTATTTTAAGGACATTTAATCGTCACTCCCTGCAGCCTTCCAGGAGTTTCCGATTTATCTTTTACCGTTGTATGGTAGTGTTCTGACGACACAAACGCATCTATATATTTAGCGTTTTCTGTTTCGCTTAAATATACCAGCTTGAGAGTCTCTTTTTGTTCAAAAAATAACGGACCTATTTCTTCGTAGAATAGGGTAGCTGGCAACCCAGACATAAAGTTAAGAGACGACGTTCGTAAGCTGCTGGCTGCTGCTGTGTCTGACTGTCCAAGTTCCAACCGAGCCACCAGTAACAGATCGTGCGCTGTCATGCGTTGTAGGTTACGTCTCTCTCTCCTGCGGGATTGACTGACTAACCGTATCTCTGTGCTGGCGGTTACGTCTCTCCTGCGGGATTGACTGACTAACTGTATCTCTGTCCTACAATCACGGACTTTAGCCTAAGATTGAGGGGATTTCTTACGTGAATGAATAAACGTTGCATTAGTTTTGCCTTACTATGTTCAACAGAGTTATCTCTTAATCCTTTCGGTGCTCGTTACCGCACGGTATAGAACTACGAGTCTACCGCAACATTGCACTTTTATATGCTCTCCTGCTTAGGCAAAGCGCAGCCT
Source organism: Macrobrachium nipponense (assembly GCF_015104395.2). NCBI lineage: Eukaryota > Metazoa > Arthropoda > Malacostraca > Decapoda > Palaemonidae > Macrobrachium > Macrobrachium nipponense. Next base: position 68,334,127 of record NC_061110.1, on the reverse strand, counting down.
TATAGGGAAGTAAGCAATAACTCGGGAGGGAATGGATGAGCTTGCTGGGACCATTTCCTTCCTGAAGAAGTTTGTTTCCCCGAATAGACTGCAATTCAGACCACAGTTTTTTACTACCGGGAAACTGAAATATTATTCAAGATCTAGGAATTATTCTGAACATCTCTCAGTGCGTCATGATAGAAGGAGGTGCCGGACATCTGGATAGTGTTTCAGATGTCCTGGATCTTAATCTGAAAGAAGTAAATGCAATTCGGTCGTCCCTCCAGTCCTCGAAACGAGTTTTTGGAACCAGTGGTCCACATCAACTCTGATATTCCACAGCTCTCTCATATCTTAAGAAGTATCTTCTCTCGGTCCCTGCTCGAGTTTACGAGAAAGAGCCTATTATAACAACAGGCGTAGAATGTAACGATCATCTAGAGGTTCGTTACAGGATTGCAAAAGTCCGTACGAATCGTCTCGATAGATTACTAACATGCTAGGTATTTTAATTAAGTGGTGTTCTTTTTATGGTTGTCTGAGAGGGTTATTTCCTCTTCAGTATGTGAAGTGTAATGTGTTATGTTAGCTTTTGTGTGTGGTTCAGGTGGTCTAACTTATCCTAGCATGAATGCCCTGGTAAGAGAGGGCTAGGGTTTCCTGTCAACAAATTGGTCACGTCCAGTTGTCAGACCCTTGTTGTTAGCTTTCTCAACAAACAGGTCACATCCTAGTTGAGAGCTACTAAGGTTTAGCAGGCTAAGAGGCAGGACCTACGAAGTCAGCTACCTTAGCAGGTAAGGAACTTAATAAATAATTTTAAATAATTTTAAAATTAGTTAATTTTTGAATTATGACGATGTTGCTGTCTGTGACCCACCTCCAAATGTGTCAATCAGCTATATATATACCTGCCAGGTAAGTGTCATGCATAAAAATGATATTGTTATGATACAATAAAGTTTTATGCATACTTACCTGGCAGGTATATATAATTAAATTCCCACCCTCCTCCCCTCAGGAGACAGGGTTCAGAGAAAATCTGAGGAAAACGGGAATACTAGTTCCAAGTACCAGCGCCACGGGAACGTGGGGGAGATCACCTGAACTACCAGTGGTCTAGCGGTTGCCGAGAGTTTTGAAAATTCTGCCAGTGCGAACAGACAACAGAGAATGTTGTTTGACAGATTTGCATCTGTCAAACAACAAAGACCTTCACGATCATTGAGGTCTGTGGAATCTCGATTCTAGCTCACCATCTACTTTTTGTCTCGCCTGTTTTCTCGGAGTCAGACACTCGTGCGAGATCAGGCGACATATAGTAGCCCTGAGTTTCTTATTGACGAAGTCGATTGCGGACGACGTTGGGTTGCGTTGATACACCCCCAAGGTTTGCTTAGATTGAATCGCCCAGGCAGTCCAGACACTCATCCTTCAGCTAAGAATAGTGCCTTTTGGTCTTCAGGGTACAGCCTTGCTGTCCTTGATTCGTCTGACTGGTCAACTGGTCGTTCACCTGACTTTAGTACAGACGTAGTCTGAAGTTCTTGATGTCAAAGCATTCGAACCTCTCCTGCCTGTTAACTTCTTGTATGTGATCAGGAAGGCCTTCTTCTAACCACCCTAGATACGACAAAGAGGGTTAGTGAGATTTTAAGCCATCGTCACAAGTTTTGGCTTTAGAGAACACAAGGAGGTGTGCTCTCTAAGCCTTTCGTTATGGCCGAAGAATGGAAACCCTTTTTGTCCTTGGGCCAGGATCTTGGAAGCAAGGATGGCACAAGTTAGTGGGGAGGAGCCAGAGAGAGTCCTGTGCCCTGTCAGGTCTCTCAAGTTTTATCTACTTAAAATCAAGAAAGTCGAAGTCAGTCGGGCAATCTGCAATGTTCCGAAAAAGACCAGACTTGCCCATATCGAAGTACACCCTGGTTTTAGGGTTAAGGAGTTCTTTCCACAAAAAAAAAAAAAAAAAAAAAATGCTCCTTCATTGTGTTTGGCACAAAGATTTGAAATCTTTTTATCTGAATGCTCACGAGGTGAGGGCGCGGCCTCGGAAGCATTTCAACAGAGCATGGCACTCAGCAACATCCTGAGTACCATATTTTAGCAAAGCAACTCTGGGTTCACTTCACACTCCCTGCGAGATGTGAAGATGGCATATGAGATCTGCTGCTCGCTAGGGCCATACGTGTCTGCAGACACAATCTTGGGGGCAAGAAGTACTACTCATCCTATCCTGTAGAAAATGGTTAGGAAGAGCTCTTAATTTAGTTGTGGAGTCGCTGACAACGGCGACTTCTTAACTCTGAAGCCTTAGTTAACACACATTAACTTTGGCTAGGTTGGTCAGGTGGTGATAATATATAATTATAGATTATATTTTATTTTACTTCTTAGTCCTCATGGTATGGTCAATATGGTCTAGTCACATTGTGGTCACGCCCCCGTTGACAGATCATCTGGAGTGCACCAGCTTTATAGGTCTCTACCTCGCTGGCAACTCTAGTAAAGCAGAAGCAGACTTGGGTGACAGTAATCACGAAGTCGGCTATGCTAACAGGTGGAACCAAGATGTAAATCATCTGCATGCATTTATGTCCCAAAATCCTTCTATTCTGTCCCTTCCCACCTCCAACGTTGGGGTTCAACTATATATATATATCTGACAGGTAAGTTCATGAGCAAAATGATATTGTTATGATACAATAAAGTTTGTTCATACTTAACTGGCAGATATATATATATTCAAGTACCCACCCACCTCCCCTCAGGGGACAGTGGAAATAAAAATTATGAATAGAAAATGGGAATGGTTCCTGATACCCGCCTCCCAGCGGCGGGAATGGGTACTAACCACCTGGCCGACCACTGCGTGTGTCGGAAGTTTTTTAAATTCTGTCGGACTTCAGAAAATACAGCTATATATATACCTGCCAGGTAAGTATGCATAAAACTTTATTGTATCATAACAATATCATATTTATATATTATAAAGATTCGTTAAATATGTGAGTTTTATCACTCAGAATCTATTCGGTCCAGGATTCTAATAGTGCTGAGTGATCCCAACCTTTTCCCTTTGCTGTTATTTATTCCTCTTAACTATATCTTTTAGATTCTACTCTGTATCTGATATTTTAGTAACGTTCCTTTGAGATTCGAGGCAATTATTGTTGCTTATTTTGTTACGAGAAGAAATTGGATTCTTTACATACAATATGCGAATCATTGTAGATTTCTTTTAAGACGCTTTGTAGTGTCCTTTTGGTCCCAACTAGCTGTAACTAACATTATTTTTTTATGTACTCATTTTCTCTCTACCTAACTATTCAACTTGAATTTTTTCCTGTTTGATAGTTTTCACATAGCACCATAGCAAATCATATGAGTTCACATTAGTGTTATTATATAAAGCTTATTTAGGATTTACTTTGGACAGGTGTACGAGATTTTGATATCATGCTTCCCTACTCATAGTTTTCCTTTATGATGTGATTATGTATCGTGAAATGTCGAAATAAATTGTTACTGTGTCGTCGTCGGCTTATGTCCATCCTTATGTAATCTATAAATATATATATATATATATATATATATATATATATATATATATATATATATATATATCTATATATATATACTCTATATATATATATATTATGTAATATATAATATATATATTATAATATAATATATATATAAATTATATATAATCTATATATATATATATCTATATATGTTAATATATATATATATATAATATATATATAATATATATATATAGTATATATATATATATATATATCTATATCTATATATAGATATATATATATATATAATAAATATGATATATATATATAGCTATCGTTTATATATATATATATATAATATATATATATCTTATATATATATATGGTATCATATATCATATATATATACTATATATATATATATATATATATATATAATCTGTATTCATATTTGTTTTATAGTAATCAATAATATTTATAATTAGTTTTATACCAATGATTGATTAAAACTGATTTCGGCGTCAATGATCTTCGTTGTCACGATGACAGATAACCTCTAAATCATTAATTCATTCATTAACGATCAGAGGTGGTCGTTAAAATCTATTATACAAGCATATATATCATATATATATATATATATATAATATATATCTATATATATATATATACTTATATATCTATATATATATATATATATATATATATATATAGATATATATTATAATGATATGATATATATATAAGTATATAATAATTATAAAATATCTATATATAGCATATAAATCTATATATTATATATATATATAGTAATTAGATATACAATTATATATAGATATAAATATATATATATATATATATATCTATATATACATATATATAGTATATATATATCTATATATTATATATCTATTCTATATATATATATCTTATATATATATATATATATATATATATATATATATATATTATATATATATATATATATATGCTTGTATAATAGATTTTAACGACCACCTCTGGTCGTTAATGAATGAATTAATGATTTAGAGGTTATCTGTCATCGTGACAACGAAGATCATTGACGCCGAAATCAGTTTTAATCAATCATGGTGGCCGTGAGTTCAATAGTCGGGCATTCCATTCATGGGTCAGATATGTGTATTTCTGGTTATAGAAGTTCACTCTCGACGTGGTTCGGAAGTCACGTAAATCTGTTGGTCCCGTTGCTTAATAACCACTGGTTCCATGGTGTTACTTTTGGCATTCGCTACTACATTACCCCACAATGGGTATCTACTGTTAGCGTTTCCAAGTATGAGAAAAGTTGTGGTAAGTGTTGAAAAAGATATTTCATATCTTCATTTTTCAAAGATCATTGGGAGGCATATAAATAGAACATACATTATATTTTCTTCTACCTAGATCAACTTGCACTGTAACTGCTTGTAGAGGAGTTTGTAACTTGACACTTATTTGAGGAATGTCATGACAAACATCTATAAGACTACCACCATGGCATCCTACCTGTTGGAGTAAATGACATTTTGTAATTAAGATACTCTCTGAGGCAAGGAGTATTTTGGTCCATTTTGCTCTTCTGTAGACCTAAAACTATTTAAATTCTCCATATTTTCCTCCTAGACCCTGGCAGTTATGGATATGAAATCTAAAAATGATTTTCATGAAAAGACTATGAAGGGTCGTCCTATTAATGCTTATTGATTTATGAGTACCATTAGCTGAGCCACTGTTAGGTAATGATGGTCTGAAGATATTGGGTTTAGTGCTAGTATTCTTTCCTTTTTTCAAAATTTTCTTTGCGTTGAGGGAATCTCAACCTCAATATTATGATATGAGTTTGCTTGTAGTTCAGAATTGGTTACTGCCTCTGAACTCCAAGAATTATGTTTTGATTCTGTCAGTTTACAAACTTTGCTTTTACGTTGCATTTCAGTAGTTTTTCTTATATGAGCAGAAGGTTGTTCAAGGGTATTTAGTGTCTCATATTTATTTTGAAGCGAGACCTCCTTATTAAGGGTAGATGGGGGAGAGAGTGATGTCACTCTTCCTCTCTTTGGAAGTTGCATATTCTCCGACTCCATTAGGTTAGGCAGGGACTCTGCCTGTGACAGCTTTTGGGTAGGAGAAGGGTGGTCTCATCATTAGATAAAGACTCCCCCCTCTCAAAGGCCATTTATTTTCCTTTGAGCAATGTGCACGTTCCTTCATAGGCAGGGCACCTAACCCTGGTGGCTGGGCCACTACCACTGAGGTTTAAGCACCTACTACAGAAGAAGGTGGTACCACTAGACCTCTTGTGGTATTAGCAGTTTCCTTTCCCAGTTAGTCTTTTAGCATAACCAATACGTAAGTGTTCAATGTTTGCTTTATTTATTACAGATTTTTCGTAGTGATATACTTTTCAACTTTTGTCATTGGCTTTATGATCCAACTGACAGTTGGTACATTTTGCTGTAGCAGAACATATACCATGTTCAAAAGCAGAGCAATTAATACATGTCTTCTAATTTTTACATATTCTTGAAGAATGACCAAACTTAAAACAATTAAAATATTGAATCTGTTTTGGGTAGTAAGGGTCTTACTCGCACCATTTCTTTTTGAAAAAATCACATGGTCTGGAGCATTGTAGTCTTCAATTGTTAAGATTATCTTGCATTGTAATATTGGTCTTTGTTGCCTTCCATACCGAAGGTGGACTCATATCCAAATTTTATTTTTCAGGGACTTTGTATAAATCTTTATAAAACATTACTACCCTGCCATAACTGGAATTCCTTGGGGATTTATTTCTTTTACCATATCATTTTCATGAAATTTCATTAACGACATGGGACTGAGTTTTTGACTTCGCGTGGATGAAAACTGTAGATTTACCAAACCTTGATATGTCTCCACCTATTATACATTCTGCTTTGTTATGAAGGAACTTAGTAAATTTGTAATAATTATAATTTTCTTTCTTGGATGAGGCTACCAACCACTTAGGTGGTTAGTGAGTCCTCATAGCCACACTTCTGCTGAATCTGAGATGGGTCTGAATCACATTCAGATGGTATATACACTTGCATATTTTTTGGAGCTTTAGCTATTAGAGCTCCTCTTACTATCTACTTTCCTATTTTCACTTCATTAACATTACAACTGGGTTTTAGGGGATCTTCATACATACTAAATGTAACCCATACTTCCCACATCAGGTCAACGTCAACAAAGTTCATTCTAATTTATAATATTTAACCAAAGGTACCCATGGATTTTAAGGTGGTCACATAATCAGATTCAGGTGGTATGTCTAAAACATGCAAAACCTTTACATTCTTAACATTGATCTCACCACCAGCGCTTAGCCGAATTACTGACTTATTCTTAGAAGAGTCAGATACGCAGTCATAATCCGTGCTAGAGGTCGTCTTCAGGTTGTCTTTGGGTCCAGGGGTACAAATTCCCTTTATTCCAATAGTACTCATTGTTATTTGCATTAAAAAGATATTGTAAACTTTAATTTAGTTCATTCCTCCACTAATGGCAACAGTAAGAGCTGACTCCTAAACATCCACTCCCTACCCTACCCTGAAGGGATGCATCAATATAATTAGATGGCCTAAGTGTCAGCTAACCCGCTTGCTAGGACCGAGAGTATTCTAAAAATACAATCAGCCCCACTCTAACTATAATGATGGGCAAGCCGGATAACCTGTCGAGAGTCTTATCAAGAGATACAGTCCACCCCTGGAATCCATGGGCCATGTCTCTTGACATTTCCACAGAGGAATCAGTATAATAACCAATATGGCTACAATATTGAAACATCTCACTCCAAATGTTATCAGGTAGCTGACAAGGCTACCACAGCTCCTGGTGGTAGCTTCGGACATAAACCCCAATCCCAGTTTTCATATCTATTCCTGTTATTCAAAGCTGAAATTTTAACGGATGTGGAAATTTCCACGGCATTTGACACTAGAATAATTTACCTGAAACCAAAAGTGCAACATAGGGAACCCTGAAATCACACTATGCAGTCAAAGAAGTTGGACAAGAATGTTGAAGAAAGTTATGAAATTAGCAGTAGAAGTGAGTAAAAGTTATAAAAAGGGAGTTCCAGGGTTCACCTACCCCCTCACCACCTCCATCCAATATAATAATTTATATAGATATTACATAAATCAGGTTCTTTCTCAACTTAAAGATCTGGGCCACATTGGTATTTTTACTATACTAAAGAGCTAGATCACAGTAGCACAAGAGGACAATATGGAATTCTCAAAGAATGATAAGAATACTAGAAAAATAAGCAAACAATTTTGTTATAAACAAGACCTCGAGAATTGAGACAGTCCCCGAAAAGCTGAATATTTGAGTTTAGAAACACATTCTACAATACACAGATACTACCATCATTCACCCAGCTGACTTTCATTCATGAAGTCAAGGGAAAGAAATTAGGGAGAGGTAGGAATTAAACTGACACTCTAGTACATATTTAATTATCACTCAACAAAAGAGATCCTTAAACTTATTCCCGCAATTTATACAATATTAAAAAAAAAAATAATTTTACACTATAAAGAAGTCTTTTCTTCAGCAAAGAACAAAAATAAGACTAATGATGATAACGTTGAATACTAAACACTGTCCCTGAGTCACTAAGGCAACAGACAGGTAAGATGAATACTGACATGCTTCAGTGATGTCCCATGGAAGATTGAATAATTCATATACCCTTACCAGGTGAAAAGTTCAGAGCAAACCTTGTTACAACTATGAAGAACAAGAACGTCAACATTGGCGAGGGTGGAGCCCCAATATCACACTTGCAGGCAGGACAGGTAAGGCAGTAAGCAGTGGAGAACTCTGGGAGGTATGGGAGTGTAAGCAACCCACTGGACCAAGAAGAGGTAATCTCTGTATGTGAAGGATCATGATATAGCGCCAAGGTGTCCTATAAGCAATCCTCAAAGCTGTTATCTATATCTCCCAAAGATACTGCCAATGTAAAGCCGTAGATAAAAGCTGTCGTTCAGTATGAAATAGCTGTGCACACTCCCACATACTCGCCCAAAAGGTTCCCACAATGTATGTGAGAACAGGATAACATCAAGCCGTTGAACGACCAAAGCATTAGAAGATATAAAAACAACACTCGTGGGGGAAATGCCACTTAGTATATAGAGAAAACCCGTGGTGGGAAAAAAAGACCCTAATTCAGCTCTAATTTCTAAGCAAAATAGTGGGGGAAAAGCTATGTTAAAGACACGAATAAATTCAAATTACGAATAATTTACATGTAGTTGAATAGAAAAGTTAACTTTAGAATTTGATTAAAAAAACCATCAAAAGAAATAATATTTTAGTTTAAAAGTCATATAAATCCTGGAAAAGGAAAGTAATTAAAAAATTGTTTTAGAAAGATGAAAAAAAAATTCACTATTATCCTGGAAACGCATCAGAATTGAATAATTCAGGCCTTTTCATAGGCTCTAGGCAAAACATCCGCACTACATTATTCTTCCCCAAGACGTGTTTGATGCATGAATTATATATCTGTAGTATCAAACTCCAGCGTAAAACCCACTGGTTTTTCTTTTTAAACCTATTGATTAAGACCAAAGGATTATGATCTGCAGTGTAATATGTAATTTAGGCATAAAGACAATGAAAAAGATAAAGATATTAAGTTTAAAATAGATACTACAAAAATTAATATTTAAAATATAAAATCGATTTCCAATGGATTTGGGAATTTCCATAAAGAAGATAAAAAAGCATCTTTATTAAAATTACATTATATTTTTTATAAAAACCACAAGTCTTAAAAAAAGCCCAAAACAGGGCCAACATCAATGTTGTCTCATAAAAAACTCAAAATAAGGCCAACATCGAAGTTGTCTTCTAAAATTTCTGTCATTTTTTTACTCTCTACATTTTACATCCGCCTCCCATTTAGATACCGGGTGCAGTGAACTAGAATCAGCTGTTGAAGAGCTATCACAGTGGAAGCACTGGAGCACTACCACCATCAAGAATAAAAAAACGCTCTCCCAGTTGGCAGTAACCAATCCTCAGCCTTGTTATTATAACTTTAGTCCTCCTATTGCTTTGATGAGATGATTACCAAAATCCTATTTGAGGTCTAATAGTTTTTAACTTATTAGCAAGAAGGATAGATGACTATCGCTCCTGCCACTTACTTAATATATAATTGCAAATAGAGATTTTCATATCGAAGTGGGGCACTATTTATACCAATTCCTCTTTGGGTACATGCATTCTTTGCCTCTCTGTGTGTTTTCATTCCCTGGGATCCCAGCATGATCAGAAATCCAACATAAACATACTGTTTTGCGCCTGCATGATATGCGTAAGCAAACTATTCATATTCTTGCTCTTATAGACTGGTCTCTTAAAAAAAGAAAGAAAAAAAAAGTTAATGAACCTAGTCATATTTCCTTTTATGCCTAATTTATGTAGCTGTTTAATAATTCCATGACATGATGTTGTATCAAAGGTCTTTTTAAATCAAAGAATACCAATTGTCTGGCACTGGTTTACAAAGCCCTGTTGAATTTTATTAGAAAGTCCTAGCAGTGGGCCAAGGGTAGATCTGTTTTTCCAAAAGACACACTGGAGTGGAGAAAGTAATTTGTTTTTGAATGCCAGACTAAACGAGACTTGATCATCTCCATCAGCTTGCAGACACAGCTACTAAGAGAGCTATGTGCCTGTAACTAGTAGTTTGTTGAGGGTCTTTATTTGCATTTTTAATTGGAATTACTATGGCAGTTTTCCATCCTCTTGGTAAGATTCCAGTATCCCATTAATGATAATCTTCAAGAGGTAAGTTTTTGCCTCCTCAGGTAACTGTCAAAGCATTAAATACAGGATAGTATCCTCACCAGAAGTATCATCAGAGAGAATTGAGCCTTGTAAGCTTCGAGATTACCACCAGATAAATCTAAAGGAAACTGGGAGTTCCTAATCCTCTGAAAGTCGGTTGAATAATTATTTGCTCTTGGGAATACTGGAAAAGTGCTAACCTAGGTACGTATTCATCTACATCTTTGGGACTTTAAAGAGGGTGTTTTAAGAAGAGAAAATTTCCCTGCAAGCTTCCTTATTGGATGGAGTTCTTTAATTAATCGCATTTATGTAGTATAGCCAAGTATTTCTTTTTGCACTATGCAAATATCAATGCTCGTTGATATATTGTATTAGCAGTAGATGTGCCACAAGACTTTTATTTTTAATAGCATCTTTCTGTAATTTTCATGAGAAAAGTACATTTTTTCCACTTGCTCTTGGTATAGCAGCCTCTGCACTCGTTAACACTGTATTTTAAAAATAGGCGTATGCTTCTAAGTCGCTTTTAACAGATTCACAAGTTTTTTTATTTTATTTAATACCTGCCTTACATTTCACCCAGTCTGATTCCATTACCTTTCATTTGGTGGTGCCTCTGAAGGAGCATTTCTGACGAACTTCAAATGGGTAGGAAAATTATTACTACCAAGTATATATTCATCAGAAGACCACTGAAAATCTAAAGCTATGGCTGAGGAACACATACTCAAATCCATAGCTGAATGCAAATTAAAAATTTTTATGGTTAGTCATCATACCCTCATTAAGGAGCCCAATATTATTATTGTTAATGATCATTTCCTCCATCACTTTTCAACCATTATCTATAGAATCACCTCCCCACAAAGGATTGTGTGCAGTAAATTTCCTAGAAGCATGAATGGTAATGGTAATTGATTTAACAATGACTGAATGTTAGCCACTAAAAAAGTAGATCTAGGAGGAAGGTAAATGGATGGCTAAAATGATTTTTAGTGTAAATGCCTGTAAATTGTAGTAAGGGGTACTTGAGAGTATTCTAAAGATTTATTCACGGTAATAGCAGCTCCCCATGTGCATGGTCACCAACAGGAGGAACAGAGGAGAAAATCTTATAATTAAGCCAAGGATTAGAAATCTCAGGGCCTAATTTGGTTTCTGGAAGATATAATATACCATGAGTTCTCTCACTCAACCGGACTTTTAGCTCTTCTGCACGTGTATGCAGTCCTTTACAGTTCCAATGAAAGATGATGACCAAATGAAAAATATGAGGCCCTACAAAGAGAGGGCTTACCTGATGCAGACTTGGTCATACTAGTCTTTTCATGGTGGTCTATTCAACCTCTTAGAGGAAGGAGACTTTTTTGATGGTATAATTTTACATTTTCTTTGCCTTTGTTTGGGCAGGTGACAGAGGACGAGATGTGGAATGGGTTTGTAATCTTTTATAATTTGCCATTTTATATTCCATATTTACCTGATGTACCTCTGCCATGTGAGATACAGAAGCCCACAATCTCTCTTGTGGAAGATTCCCTAAATCTGAGAGTGAGATTGCCTGGCATGCCTGTTCCTTCTTACAGTTTATACACTTCAACTGTCTTAAATAATCACCATACTCTGGGAAACAGCATGTACCACAGAGCTTAGGTCTTATACATACCCAGGATGGATGACTATAAGCAAAGCAGTTGAAACACTGAAGTGGCTGGGGCTTAAAAGGACAAATATTATTTCTATTTCAACTTTAATGAAATCAGTAAGTCTTTATCATAAAATATAAAAATAATCAAGGAATCCCTTGGTACTTTATATACTCTCCAAACGTTAGGAGGACACATATCAATTATTTACTCCAATGAAAATTCATATAAGTCTTGGTGGAAGATGACACCTTTAGCATAGCTAAAATTGTAGTGGGACTTTACTTTTTTAATATTATCTTCTGTGGTAATCCTCCAGTTGGATATCATGACTGCTTGTTCCACTGATTCAGCATGGATCAAAAAGCTGTTTTGTCCAAAGCGTGTAATTTTGGAATTATTGATGCCTCCTATCTGATGTCGCAAAAACCTCCTGAATAGTTTTATGTTACACCGCTTCTCTTGAACTGTTACTACAAGCCATTTTGCTGGCTTTGGAGTTCTTGGTACTGAGTTTCTACTTATTTTGTTATCATCAGTGTTTTTTTTTGATAATATACTTTAGGGAAGAAGGGTCCCTTTTTTACTAATGAACACAAGATATTCTTTCTAGACTTCTTAAATTCAGAGAAGGCAACCAAAGCATCTTTATAGTTTAAAATGGTTATCCAAACCTGCCACGACTGAAAAGTGTATGCCAGTTTTATTCCAGTTTTCTTGATAATTCTATAATTGCTAAATTCCTCATTATTTATTTCGTTTCTCATAACAAATGAAAGAGACACTATGAACAAGGTAGATTTATCTTCCTCAGGCTGAATACTTGCGCAAATAAATGTTTCTAGAGTTGCCACCGATTTATTTGTGCTTTCAGCAGATTCCAAAGCAGATACCTCATGTCTTAAAGTTGATCCATGGTTATTAACATTTGGAGGTTTTACAATCTCCAAGTTGGGTGCAGAGGTTTTAATCTGTGCTAAAACAGTATAATCAGAGGGCCCAAGGGTATTCATATCTTTTGCTACACCTCATAATGGTTGAATAGAGAAAAAAAATTAAGTAAACCTGAAATCCTTAAAAAGATATGATCAGCCTTTCGTGAATTTTTTTTTCCACTAGTGGTGCAAGTGAGAGCCAACTCCAAATGTCCGCCCACTACCCTACCCCATGATTAGAGTGTTCCATGTGTAAGTCAAACCTGTTTGCTAGGACTGAGCGTATTACTAGAATACAATCCTCCCCACCCTAATAATTTTATAGGCAAACCGGGTAGAATGCTTAAGAGTCCTATTTCCTGAATCAGACCCCCCTAGAATCCGTGGCCCAACTCCGCAGAATAGTTCCACCCATGAAACATCATTGTGATATCCCTCAAGTAGGTCCGAACATTATCGAGTAGTTGATAATCCTACCACAGTTCCCATTATTTAGCTCCGGATATAATCCCAATCCCAGTTATATCTTTTCCTAATTATCAGGTCCAACAAATTTTACAAAAAGTGGAAAATTCCATAAAATTAGTCCAAAGAAATATATAATAATATATGAGATTTTCGGACTCAAACCTGGGAATAAATTCCTGGGGTTCAAGAACCACTCACCACATCAGGGTGGTCGCTCATCAAGGGGGATGGTCTGTAAAAACTTTTATTGGATAGGATGACGGATTAAAGGACACATTGAAGTGAATAATGGCCTATACTAAACCCAGAGCCCCATTTCCACCGCAGAGTATATCCTCTCCGATGAAGACAGTTTTCTGGAGGAATAGTCCACTGGATATAGTATTATTTCCTCATCCTCTAGCAGTAAAACAGTTCTTATACCTATATCATTAGCATCTGTAGCTAAGCGAAAAGGTAATGGGAAATTAGGGGATCTTAATAATGGTTAAAGTAACAAAGTTAATTATAAGTTTTCAAATGCCCTCTGGGATTTATCATTCCAGAAAAACTTTTACGTCCTTTATAAAGAAAATTAGTCAAAGGAGTAGCAATGTCCGAAAAATTCTGGGTTGCTGGGAAAGCTTATATGCCCTCAACATTAACCTGTTTTGGAGCGATTTTGCCCAAACCAATCTTGTGGTCAAGATAAATTACATTTGCTTTGGCAGAATCATTTTCCTAGATTAATCACCCAGCCAGGTTTAGCTTTCTCACTGGGCCTTGGTGCCCAGCTGTTGATCCATCTAAATAAGTCAGCCCTTTTCCTTTTACTACCTCCCAGATGCTGAAGTCTTGCCAAGGATGTGGGGGGGGGGGCTTAGGGTTCAGCATCTGGGCCCTGATGCCTGGTGGGAACTGCTTTCTCGTTGGGTCTTGGTGCCCAGCTGTTGATCCAACTAAATAATTCAGCCATTTTCCTTCTACTAAAAACGTTTCATCTTTCTGCCTCTTCCCCTTATAAGGTATGGATTCTATGATGATGACTATTGGCTAGGTTTTGGACGTGATTTAGACTAATTCTTGGGATTTGAAGGAGGGTGAGGATGGACGGCATGCCACCTCACCTGTAGAACTCGAGTACCTGACGTGGTCGAGCGAGGGGAAAGTTTAATGTCAAACCGTATCCTCAGTGTTGGGTCTGATCTCGACGGACATCATGACGCCTTAGCACTGGAGATAGGGTGTATATCTGGTAATTGCCCCTAGGACGACCTTAATTAAAGGGATGACCCATCCTCTATGTGTTACTCCATGGTTGGTATGGGGAATATCTGGATGAATTCAGTTTTTACATTATATGGCAACCCCCCCTATTTCTGCTGATGACCCTATGCTTTCGTCAAAGGACTTGTCCATGGAACCCAAACTTCAATTTTTCATGGTTGGTCCCCATGATCAATGTAGTACCCTTTGACCGAATGACAGATGGACACAGCTGACGACCCAAAGCTATGCGAGTAGGTATACGGCCAGGAAATCTCAACAAAAAGCATCTGGCTCCAGTATTGTCACACTGGAACCATTTGCCATGAAGAAAAATAAAAAGTTTGAAACAGCTCCTGGGGTCTTTGTAGCCAATTCTTTTAATAAATACCCGAATTTGAAGCTTGAAGGTGACAATATAGACATATTTCAAGTACACAGGGAAATCGTGAAATGTTGTTGCAGACAGCCAAAAATAACATCCCTGAATTTGAAGCTTGAAGGTGACACTATGGACATTTTTCAAGTACACAGGGAAATTGTGAAATGTTGTGGCAGACAGCCAAAAATAACACCCCAAAATGGAAATATGCTCCTTGTAGAAAGCATCCCCCCAGAGGAGAGCATTAAGTTGATGGGATTGTCAGACCATGCAGGAGTTGATGGATTTCTCTGAGTGTGTAGCTACTCAATATTTTGTGACTCCAAAAGTGCCTTACAGTCCCTGGAAGTCTTTAATACTGATCATCCCTTGGTGTTGAAGATCTTGCAGTGGATCTTCTTGCACCTGTATAAAGGCAGCATTGTTTCTTTTTGTTGGGTTCCTGCCCATGTGAACATATCGGGAAACGAAGAGGCAGACAAGCTAGCCAAATCAGCAGTGCAAACTTTGGTACGAGAAAATGCCCTGTTCCATATCGTAATATATTCTTTGATATATGGAAATCCATCCAGCATTTATGGGCACTTCAGTGGGACAGAGTAGGCCCCAATAAAATGAAAGAAATTACTAGTCAGACAAACCCATGGAAATATGACTTAATATCAAGGAAGTGGGAGGTTGTATTGTGTAGATTACATATTGGCCACACACATTTAACTCACGAGTATCTGATGGATGGGGAGAATGAGCCCTTCTGTGTCGATTGCTTAGTTCCACTGACCGTTAGGCATTTGCTGGTTGAGTGTCCCAGTCTAATGGAATTTAGGAATCGCTTTTTAGCTAATAGTAGTGAAGCAGATGGTAATTATAGCATGGCAAAGCTTTTGGGAGAATGCACATGTATTAATAACGTTATCTCTTTTATCAAAGAAGCTGGTCTTCTCAAATATATCTGACAGCTGTGCTGTCTTAGTATATATATATTTTTTTCAAGTATTACTGTTATGAGATCAGATTAATTAACAATTCTTTTTATCAGAATTTTATTTTATCAGAATTTTATTTTTATTTTTATCAGAAATTTATTCTATTATTTTTTAAATCAAATCTATGTGTATTTTTTATAAAAATAAAAGTATTTTTAATTTTGTTTATAATATTATAAGAGTTAAAATATCATATTTAGTATTCGGCGTCAGTGACCCTGGTAGTTGTGATGCAAGATAACTCAGAATCAATCAATCATATCAGTCATCTGCTTTAAACTTGAGTATTTGCTCTTCTTCACTCTATTTGGATTTTAACTGGTCTGTAGATGAATTTCCACATGACAGTGATCACTTTCCCATTCATCTATATTTTGTGAGAAATGAGCCTTCGAATTTTCCTATTAAATGGAAGGAAAAGGAAGCAGATTTGGTCAAATTTCAAGAAGAAATTTTGAGTCCTTCAAGTCTCATTTAAAGGCTTATGAGTACTTTGCCTCTCAAATAGTGAACAGTGCTGAAAACTTTATACCAAAGACCAAAGGGAAACTATGAAGACCTGCTGTTCCATGGCGGGATAAAACCTGTGGTAATTTGAGGAAAATTACCAGGAAATGTTACAGGCATTATCAATCCAGTCAGTCTGCAACAGCGAAATCTATTTACCAACAAGCTATGGCAAAACAGAGGAAATATTTTTAAAAAGTAAGAATAGAATCCTGTTTTTATTATATACTAAATGGCATAAATTCCAAGACCCCAACCAGGTTAATCTGGAAAAAGATTAGAAAACTAAAAGGCAAATATGTTCCAACCCCAACTCCTTATCTGAAAATCAATGGAGACCTTGCCATCAAGCCAGATGAAGTTGCTGAAAAACTGGGTGAGCATTTCTCTGAAGTATCAAGTTCTAGGAACTATTCAATTCGTTTCCAGAATATTAGGAAGTCAAACTTTTCCCGAAATTTAAATTCTGGAAATGGAGAATCTTATAATTCTAAGTTAACTTTAAAGGAATTAAGGGATGCTCTATTATCATCTGAATCAGCATCCCCTGGGAATGATAACATTCTTTATAGCATGCTGAAAAATCTTCCAGACTCGGCAAAATCTTATTTCCTTTAAATCTTTAACAAAATATGGGAAACTGGTATTCTTCCCCCTTCTTGGAAGATTGCAATTATTGTTCTCATTAAGAAACCAATGAAAGATCCAATTTTCCTGCAAGCTATCGGCCAATTTCTCTTACAAGTTTTGTGTACAAATTGTTTGAGAAGATGGTGAATTCTAGACTAATATGGCATTTAGAGAAAAATGGTTTGTTATCATCTGTCCAATTGGATTTAGGAGAAATCGTTCCACTCTGGACCCACTAGTATGATTATCAACCCAAATTCAGCAAGGTTTCTCAGAATGCCCCTCTTAATGAGAGAATGCCTTGACGAAGTTTCTTGGCTTCACCTTGGAATGTTTCTTCCTTGGTGAAGCCTTGAAACGGGCAAGAGGGCTCTCGAACTTGGGGAAATTTTCCCCAAGTCTCGAATCTAAATTTCTCTCTTTAGTCTTTCACTAATTCCTTTTTTTTATTTCGACCTCTTCCTATTTTTAGCATCCTACTTTCTTCTTGCTGTCCAAACCCTATTAGTAATATTTCTTTTATTCAATTTTTTTTTTACTAGTAAATAGCGTGGATATTTCCACATTCGTTACATCATGCAGGTTTGATGAATGGGAGAAGGGATCACGGTTGGGAGGGATTTTCATTCAAAGCTATATGTGAGAGTATAGGATGACGTCAGCCGTCCCGAAGATGGTTTGGACCTTTTGGCGGAACTGTTCCCGGAGGTTGGGTCATCGGAATCCAGGGGGATCCAATCTTTGGGAATAGGACTCTCGGCTTATGGCCGGAAGCCCGTCATTACAGATGCAAGGGGGATGATTCCATGATTTTATGGTCTCAGTCCCAACAGGCGGGTTTAGCTTACACCTGTGCCTCTGTATCTGTTTTGATGCGATCCTACGGGTAGGGTATGGAGCGGATCATCTGGGAAGTATGCTCTCACTGTGCCGATAGTGGAGAATGTAAATGCCCTTTACAACGTATGATACTTTCTTAATATTCTCAAACTGGTAAAACAAACACACAAACACAAAACATTTAAACAAACAAACTAAAACCTTCTTATGGATAATTCGGCTAATGACCCCCCCTCCCCTGGATTTGCTGACTCTCCACCGGCACTGTTGACGACTTTAGCGACTTCAAGTAATGACAACTCGGTTGACGACCAGGGAACTAAAAAGGGCCTTTCCTCCAGTTCCAGTATTTACACACTGGAACCATTTATTCCTTCATCCCCAGGATGCCAGGGGATTAAAAATCTGGCAGTGCAAATGAAAATTGTAGAGTCTTGTATTGTACGGGCATTGCACTTGATATGAATTATGAAAAATTGTTCACTCATTTTAAACCATTCGGAGAGATTGAAAGGATGAAGCTGAAACTCTCAAAAGACAAAAAAGATTTTGAAGCATATATAACTTTTCAGGATCATTCCAAAGCTATGGTTGCCCTTTCCAATATCAAAAGTGGCAACATTTGCGGATTTTCTGGCTGTGCAAAATTGCATAATATTCAAAACGTTTTGGATTCTGAATTTGACTATATTCCAAAGTACTCTGACTTGTGTGATGCCCAGAAAATTGCTCCAAGGGTATTACCTGAGCCAATTTGGTATGTTGCTTGAGAAGAAAGTTGGTACCATTCCTCAAGGAAATTTGAAGCGTTTTGGATATAATCTATTAATTAAGGCTGGGAATGAATCCCAAGCAGTATTATTGAGAAATTTTAAACCTTCTGATTCAGATAGCATTGGGAAAGTTTATCCTCACAGCACCTTCACCAGTCAAAAGGATTAATATATTGTAGAGATTTATATGAGTTTTCTGATGAAGACATACTGAAGAGATGCCCCTCTTCTGTTATAAAGTTAAAAAGCTACCAGGAGATAACAATGCCATCTTGTTGATATTTACCACACCCTATCTTCCAGACTATATAAAAGTCAGACACTTGAGCATTGCTGTCAAGAAATTCCACCCACGACCTATGCAGTGTTACAAGTGTTATGATTTTGGTCATGTTATTGGGAAATGCACTAATGAAAAAAGATGCTTCATTTGCTCCAAATTCCATAATGCTTCTGAATTCCACGATACCTCCAAAGATTGTGTATCTGAAAGATTTTGTTATCATTGTGAGGGAGCTCACTCTCCGAACTCAAGACAATGTCCTCTGTATAAATTAGAACATACTATAATAGATACTGCTAATAATGAACATATCACCTATAAAGCTGCAAGAAAACATATTTTAGGTAATAATTCGACTTATGCGAAAGTAGCATCCAAGAATCAGCATTCAACTATGATATACAAGTTTCTCATTTCTTGTCTGGTGCAGAATCAAAGATTCCTGATAACTCTACTTCTTCATCAAGTCGATCAGAATCCAATTCTTGCATTGACGCTGGTATTCCCAAATCATTACCAAAACGCCAGCATATAAATAGAATAATTGGAAAAAAGAATGACACTACTACCCAAAATCAAACTAAAAAAGAAGAGCAGATTTCTGTACAGAACAGATTCAACATACTTGCCACTGATGACAGCACCAAGAGACGGAAGAACTTTCTGAAGTGGAGATGGTGGAACTAGAAATCCCAAAAGCAAAGTCAAAAAGAAAAAAAACGTGTACTTGAAAGTACAACTCCTCCCAAATCAAAAAAATCGAATAATGAGATATGCTTAACAAAACCAGCAGAAGATACTCTTCAAGTATACATACCTGAAAGGGCTTCTACCCATGTACCAAACCCAATTGAAGCAGAAATAGTAACATTGCTTCAACTCCCAACCTCTGAATCTGAACTTAATGTTTCAGACAATCATATTACCACCCATGTGATAAAGGCCGAAGTACACGCAAATGCACACGGTTCTCAAGACGCGGAAGGAATCCTTACTAACAATGTACCCCTTGAAGAAATAAATCCCTCACCAGTTTTAGGCAAAACTAGTAAATCAATGATATCCCATAAAACACTAACAGGGTGATAAACAACCCACAAAATGTCCTGTGGCTGTAATGATTGTTTTTTTAGACGAATTCAATGACCTTAAAAATATAAGTATACATAATATGAATAATCTAATAGACAATTTTACTAAGAACAAAAATAAAAACCAGTATGGTAAATTAGAAAGCCACAACACTGGTTGTATGTGTGTTGACCATCTAATAAAGAAGCGTGCAACAGGCACCCTTCATCTTGAAAAATTTCTAGAAAAATTTAATCACAATCCAAAAGAAATTCAGGAAACGAATCGAAATCGAAGTAACCAACAGGGAGCCATAGCTAAAGAAGCAAAACCTAATTCAAAAAATACTGCTACTGCAGTTAAACAGAAACCCATTCCCGGCAAAATAAGCAGAAACAATACTCTACCTAGTGATATTCCACCTCCACTACCATAATGTACAATTCATACGTAATCCAATGGAATGTTAATGGTCTTAAAACCCGTTTACATCAAGGGGAAATTCAAAGACTATTAAAATATTATAATCCAATTGCAATATGCTTACAGCATACAAATGATACCGTTCAATCAATAGGAAATTACAATTTAGCATCTCATTCAGTTCCTTCTGCTAATACATTAGGAACTGCAATCTATATTCATAACAGAGTAACTTACGATGCTATGTCCTTTAGAACCTCAGAATTTCAATTATCTGGAGTTAGATTACATTTAGATAATAACTCCTTTAATATTTATAATATGTACAATCAACCCTCTTGTAACTATAATTTGCAAAATTTACCTAAAGTATTCCCCAAAAGGCAAGAGAATTTCCTATTATTAGGAGACTTTAACTCCCACAATCCCATCTGGGATACCAATTGTGTTGATGTTGACACAGATGGTTCAAAGGTCGAACAGATAATGATGATCACAACCTCTGTATATTGAATGAGGCAGAGAGTAGCACTTACTACTCAAAAACTCATGGCACCTATTCGTCAATTGATTTAACACTCTGTTCCAATAGTATTGTTGATAGGCTTGAATGGAATGTCCTAGATGACCTGTTTAACAGTGACCATTTTCCTATTTTGATTACCATATTAGGACATATACCAACTTCTCCGATCCAACGGTATAATACAAATAAAGCTGACTGGGATAAGTTCAAGTTTTACACTAGGCAAGTGCCTGCCTTTGGTTATTCCCAGGACCATGATAAAACAAACGACGACTTTGTGAATTTTATCACACAAGCGGCTGATAAATCGATGCCTCTGACTGGCAATCGACAGTTGAAACATTCGGTCCCATGGTGGTCAGACACATTAACCCAACTGATAAACGAAAGCATGCAATTGGAAGAAAATTAGAAACCCTAAATAAAAGATTCAAACATTTGAGTACAGGTCCCCTAATGTTAGGGAATACAATAAACAAATTAGTTGACATAGCCATAGAAATTAGTGTATTGAAACCATATTTCAATAAGATTTCTGCTAAATTTAGGAAGGAAGTAATTAAAGGCAAGATAATTTCATGGCAAAAATACGTGTCAAGCATATCAGATAATACTTCTATGCAGAAGGTGTGGCAGAAATTTAGGAAGATTAACGGTTCTTACAGCAGACCAGCAAGACACGCATTAATGCATAATGGCTCATTAATACATGATACTCAGACAATCTCTAATATTATCGGTCGTAATATTGAAAACATAAGCAGTATTGATAATTTAGATGCCCACTTTCGAGCCCTTAAAAGAAGAGAAGAAGCAAATACCATTGAATTTTGATACTGTAGAAGATATTTACTACAATAAAAGATTTACTGAAGAAGAGTTGGAATTTGCATTATCAAACTGTAGCTCAACAGCCCCTGGAAAAGATAATGTAAATTTCGATATGATGAGAAATCTAGCCCCTTTAGCCAAGGCCTATCTATTGGATTTCTATAATCATCTTTGGACCAAACATCTATTTCCAAAGGCATGGAAACATGCAATAGTAATACCAATAGCTAAGGCAGGAAAAGATCCTAGTAATCCAGATAATTACAGACCAATTTCACTAACCACTTGTGTTTGTAAATTACTGGAAAAGATGGTTAATTATAGATTGAATTGGTGCTTGCGTCGTAATAATGTTTTATCAAATTCTCAATTTGGCTCACAATCGGAGCGATCCACCTTGGACTCTCTTTCACACCTGGAAAATTATGTACGTAGAGGTTTTGAACGAAAACAGATCACAATAGCCCTATTTTTTTGACATTCAGAAGGCATATGATACAACATGGAGGTACTCGATACTAAAATCCTTGCATCATAACGGTTTCCGAGGACATCTTCCTATTTTTATCAGAAATTTTATAGATGGAAGAACATTTCAAACTCGTATTGATAATATTTACTCTGAATCTTTTAAGCTTGACTGTGGTGTACCCCAAGGCAGTGTTTTAAGTGGAACGCTTTTTGCGTTGGCAATTAACGATATAGTAGATCAAATGCCACAGGGAGTGCAAAGTAGTCTTTATGTGGACGACTTTGCAATTTACTATTCATCCAACAATCTTCGTCATTTGCAAAGAATTCTAAATAATGCCATTCGAAAAATACAAGCTTGGACTGCGTCTGTTGGTTTCAGACTTTCGGCAGAAAAAACTCAAGCAATAATGTTTTATAGGAATAGTAGATGGAAACAGAATCAAGATATAAATCTTACTTTGGGCAATGTACAAAAAAATCCATTTCCAAGATAAAGTAAAATTTTTGGGACTGGTCTTTGATACTCATTTGAATTGGAAAGCACATGTATCTTACATCAAATCTAAATGTAATAGTGCTCTTAACTTAATGATGAAATTATCTCATACAATATGGGGTGCAAGGAGATCAACTTTACTGATGATATATAAGGCATTGGTCTTATCAAGAATAGATTATGGAAGCCCAATATATGGATCAGGATCTGAAGCAACTTTGAAGTCTTAGATCCAATACATACTCGAGGCCTGAGAATTTGTAGAGGAGCGTTTAGATCATCCCCAAATCTCGGTTTTATGTGAAATTGGAGAACCCCCTTTGTCGTTGCATCGGGATTCATCGGGAGTTTGTAACAATGCGGAAAGCATTGAAAATTCTGTCTACGAGTTCTCCTACAAAAGAGCTTTTTTTCAGAGTGATATTTTATAAATAATCATGTGCCATCATTCCCCATTAGAGCAAATAGGCTGTTGCAGTCAACAAATATCAAAATGAACATCATTCAACCATCTCTTTTCCCCCCACCTTGGATCATGAAAAAAACAAGAATATGCTCTCATCTTTTTCATTTATCAAAGAAATTTAGCTATACCCCGAGTCACCATCAACAAATTGCCATAGAGCATATTCAAAGGAAAGGTCCTCACTACGCCATATACACTGATGGCTCTAAATCTTCAGTGGGTGTAGGAAGCGCTGCAGTGTCTTTGAAGAAAATGAGCCAGTTATCATTGCCAAAAGAGTCTTCAGTATTCACCTCCGAGCTATATGCCTATTTTACTAGCCATCAATATTGTTTTTTTTTTTTTTTTTTTTTTAAAGCACATGAAGAAAGACTAAATTTAAAATTTATCATCTACTCGGATTCACGAAGTGCCATAGAAGCCCTCAAAAGCTATTCACATAAGAACCTGTTGGTATTAAAGATTAAAGAACTTTTAAACAATTTTTATCTTGAAGGGGTAGATATTGAATTATGTTGGGTCCCAGCTCATGTAGGAGTTGTTGGAAATGAAAGAGCGGATACTGCTGCTAAAACAGCCGTCAACCTGCCTCAACGGAATATTAATCTCCCCGTTAGAGATTACATAACTTTATTAAAAACATTTACAATGGAAAAGTGGCAAAGATTGTGGAGCAACGTATCTCAGAATAATAAATTAAGACAATTAAAGTCAACTGTTTCTCCATGGGAGTCATCTAATCAATACGACAAAAAAACTGAGGTAATATTGACTCGATTAAGAATTGGCCATACGAGATTGACCAATGGATTTTTAATGTGTACACCTCATGGCACTATTCCATGTGCAGTGAGTGTGATACTTTTTTATCTATTAAACATATATTTTCTGTTTGTCGGGTTTTGTTTAAGCGAGAAAGAGAGATATGTTTTGGCCGGAAAACGTTTTCTGACATTTTAACTGAATCTAGTAGTTTTCTGTTTTTAGAATTTTAACTTTTCTAAGGAATACACGTTTAATTGATAGAATTAAGTTTTTACCTAAGATTTTTAATTTATTACTAATTCTTTTAAATTACGTAGATTTAATATATAGTTAATTCTTTTTATCGCTTAGATTTCATATATATATTTATTTATTCATTCATTTTTTCACTTAGATTTAGTACTATATTTGAAGATAAATAGATATATATGTATATATATATTATATATATATATATATATAATATATATATATATATATATATATATATATATACATTTTTTTTTTTTTTTTTTTTTTTTTTTTTAAGAATTATTTATATCCCGATTTTTTGGTTTTTCGGGCCAAGCCCTGTGAGAGTCAAGTTTGACTCATTGGACTGGTAAAACTCCTTTCTTTAATAATAATTCTCAGAATGCTGTTGGACTATTGAAGTGTTCTTCGATCTCGAAAAAGCCTATGACACTACTTGGCGTTTTGGTATTATTAAACAGCTTCATGACACGGGAATAAGAGGTAATATGTTAAATTTCATCAGGTCATTTCTAACTGATATATATATTAAAGTTAGAATTGGAGATATCTTGTCTAATGCTTTTGAGCTGGAGGAAGGCATCCCACAAGACAGTGTATTGAGTGTCACCTTATTTACAGTGGCTATAAACAGTATTGTTGAATGTGTCTCACCTCCAGTAAAGGCGTCTTTGTTTGTGGATGACCTTGCTATTTATGTCACTAGTTATAATGCTATTACAGCTTGTAATTTCTTGCAAAAGTCAGTTAATGCAATCAGCAATTGGGCAGTTGACAATGGCTTTCGATTCTCCCCTTCCAAAACTGTGGCAGTTCGTTTTACTAGTACTCGAAAGGAAACCATCCCAAATATTAAGTTGAGAGACACACTATTACTATATGAGCAGGTGAAGTTTTTAGGGATGATCTTTGATAAGAAACTAACATGGGCTAGTCAAATTGACTCCTAGAAAATTAAGATAAAAAAATCCCATAACGTTTTAAAAGTGGTGTCATTTTTTAACTGGGGTGCTGATAAGAGGTCACTTTTATGGTTACATGACTCATAATGTAAATCAAAGCTTGAATATGGTTGCCAAATCTACTCTTCAGCAAGTGCAAGCAAACTCAAAGAGTTGGATGTAGTTCTTCATGCTGGTCTAAGAATATGGTTCTGGTGCATTTAAGACATCTCCACTTTAAAGCTTATATACCGACACTGAAAAGCTCCCTCTAGACTTGCGTCGAGAGAAACTGGGACTGCGGTTATATGATCAAATTAAGAGGTTCCCCAAAAAACCCTGCAGCATCTATTCTTAACCAAAACGATCCACAGCAGTTTGCAAATGCTAGAGCATCCAAGCCTTTTCATGTAAGAATTAATGCTGCAGTTGACAGTGTGTGTATTAAAGATCTAAAAATTAAGGCAATACGTTGCTCTAAGTTGCCTCCTTGGTTGACCCCAGAATCATCAGTCTGTCAAAAAGCTGTGGTTTAGAAAATTGGTTAATTTCCAATAAGTGAAGGCTTGTTTTCTTGATCATGACCAAATACATTTGGGTTCTGTTAAGATATTCACTGATGGATCAAAGACATCAAGTTGTGTTAGTTGTGCTGTTGTTCATGTTAATAGCTTATGTGGGCTGACTTTCTCTTAATGCCTCTACTTTTACACCCCCTGATCCCAACTCCTTGACGAGTGGGGGGCTTAGGGATCCACTGCAGAGAGAGTATGCCCCTTTACGCCCTACACACACTGCTGTGGATCCAACTAAACATTGGGACCTTTAACTCCTTTACTCCTCCTCTTATAAATTTTCACCCTTCCCTTCTTCTTCTTTTGTTGACGACCTTGGCAAGGTTTTGGACTATTGAATTGACTGCTCTTTTAACTTGATGGAGGGTGAAGTTGGACGGCATGCCACTCCACCCGTAAAACTAGAGTACCTGACGTGGTCGAGCGAGGGGAAATTTTTATGTCAAGCCATGCCCACAGTGTTGGGTCCGATCTCATGGGACTGACGACCCTTAAGGCACTGTGGGTATGGCGTATCCAGGTGAGTGTACCAGGGTAGTTACCACTGTAGCAATATTACTCCTCCCCCAGTTGGGCCTCCCTGGTGAGAGGGACCTCATCCTGGACGAAAATATATATCATTATTCTATGGAAACTACAACAAACCCCACTATGACTTCTGCATGGCAACGGATTATCCCCAAGACACCCCAGTTAGAGAAGAGCTGGATGGTATCAAAACTTGGATACCTATAGACCATCAAGAAAAAACAAATATCGTGTTGACCCAACCTTGACCCATTTCGACTCCCTCTTTGGTAGTGGAAGTTGGTCAAGATTCTTACTATGGAAACCGAAAATAGAATATCGGCATTGAAATTGGAAAACTTTTTGTTGAATCGACATTCAACTGCAGAAATGTCATTCCGACTAATAAAAGACCAAACGTGGTTAATTGAAACCACAACTAGAAGCCAATCAGAAAATTACTTAACAATAAAAAATATTGATAATATAAATGTACATATAAAAAAAACATGACAACATGAAACAGTGTACAGGGGTACCATTGTACTCCCTGATGATGAAGAACCTTTAGAAAAAAAATATATTGCTAGATTCCCTTAAAAAAGAGATATAATAATGTCCAAGATTGCGAAATTTACAACATAAACAGTAGAAGTAGTAATGGAAAAACACTCAGAATAGCAAAATAAAATTTGACGGCCAAGAATTACCTTTAAAAATTAAGATTATGGGCCAAAGCAGAGAACTTAGACCGTACGTTCCAAACCACTACAGTGCCAAAACTGTAGCAAATATGGACATACAAAGAAAAACTGCCGTAATACGCGGTATGTGCATATTGTGGATCTAACGAACATTCCACACAGTGGAAGTGCGGTGAGCCAAAGTGTGTGAACTGCGGGCAAAATCACCATGCAAGATCTAAAGAGTGTATGTATTATATATACAACACAGAATTAAAATTACTTCAAGAAAGAACAGGAATGCCCATAAAGGAAGCCAAGTTAGAATTAAAAGTCAGAGGAATGTATGCTCCTGCTAGGAAACAAAACGTTTTCTCACTGTTAATTTCAAACAATGATACAAAAATGGAAAAGGATAAGAATATTAAAACCCTAACAGAAAAAACGGAAGGAAAAATAACCACTTTGCATAAAGAAACAGTTTAGCAAAAACCAAGAAACATGCACAAATATTTGTTTCAAATTCTTTTGAGATATTAAAAGAAATAGAATCTCAAGATGATACATGTATCACTGAAATGTTAGAAGAAAGTTATAATGAACTAGAAGGTAAAGATAAAAAGAGACCCCTGGAGAGGGACTCCGCCCAAAACCAAAAAACCAAACAATCATTAGAGAATTGTCTGTTAAAGCAAAGACTAACTACCCATCGAAAGAGCACAAACCAAGAAGTAAGAATATCCCATTGTCTCCTAAAATAGTAATAAAACCAATGGAGCAACAACCCAGAACATCAAAGAAACAGCTCAGGAACAAACCATAGACGAAAATAATTACGTGATGGGAGAAGAGATTACTCCATCACCAATAATAGGAGCAGCAAAAGCAAATGAAAAAAGAACACCACACAAAAACACATGTGGATGTAATAAATGTTTCATAGAATTATGCAACAAAAACAGAAATATAACAAAAGACAGTTTAACGAACACAATAAAAAATTTTATAAAATGTAGAAGTAGAGAGACTACTAGTTTGGACACTCACGGAAAGGCTGTCTGTGCATTGGACATCTATATCTTATAAAGACAAACAAATAAATGTCGTAAGTAAAATTTTAGAGAAAATGCAAATTGATGATCCACAAAGAGAAAATAGCACACTAACATAATATTTTCAACAATTACATTATACAATGGAACGTAAATGGCCTCCAGACCAGATTACATTTGGGAGAATTGCAACGATTACTTAAGGAATATGAACCTATGGTAATATTTTGCAGCATGTCAATAAAACAATAACAACTATAGGTAAATATACCTTAGTATCTGCATCTAGAGAGGAAGAAGGAATCTAGGTACTGCTATATATGTGCATAACAAAGTATGTTATGACAAAGTACTTATAAACTTTACTGACTTGCAAATATCAAGTATTAAAATACAAATTAAAAATGAAAATTATGTGATATATAATTTATACAACCAACCAAATAAAAACTATGACATTGATAAACTTAAAGATTTATTAAACAATACAAAGGAACCTACATTAATACTAGGCGATTTTAATGCTCATAGCCCAATATGGGACTGTAATTGCACAAACTCAAATAAAGCAGGGAGTAAAATAGAAGATTTAATTGATTCAAACGACATTTGCTGTATAAAGATGATGAAAATATCCACATATTTTTCAAGAACACATGGGACTTTATCCTCGGTGGACTTAACTCTATGTTCAACAAGCATAGTTGACAGATTGGATTGGAATACAGTTGATGACTTGCACACCAGTGATCATTTTCCTATATTGGTTTCCTTATTGCATAATAGTCCTGTAAACATGTTCCTCATTATAACATTTTTAAAGCAGATTGGGAACAATATAAAAAGCATACTAAATACCTCCCACCATTTGAATATTTCAAAGACCACAATGAAACTAATAAATTTCTAGTTGGTTTCATTAAAAATGCTGCAGATAAATCAATACCAAAGACCAAACCCCATCCAACAAAACACAAAGTTCCATGGTGGTCTGATAGGCTAACAGAGTTAATAAACACAAAACACTCAATAGGGAGACGATTAGATAATTTGAATAAAAAATTCGCTAAAATAAATACAAAATTTCCAATATTAGAAGGAAATTTGCAAAAAATGACTATATTGCTAGAATTGATACTTTAAAACCTGTATATAACAAAATATCTGCAAAAATTTAAAAAAGGAAGTAATTCAAGGAAGAATAATTTCTTGGAGGAAATACGTATCAGATCTCTCAAATAATACTCCCATACAAAAAATATGGAAAAAAATTCAGAAAAATAAATGGTACCCATGTTAAAACCACCTAGACATGCGATATTAAAAGATGGGAAGAGAATACTTAATCCAAAAGAAATAAGCAATATAACTAGGAGAAAACTTAGCAAATGTAAGTAGTGATAAGAATTTGGATGAACACTTTCGTACAAAGAAAAATAGTATAGAATTAATAACAATAAATTTTGAAACAAGGGAAGATATATATTATAATAGAAAATTTGATATGGAAGAATTGGAATGATGCTCTCTTCGAACAGTAATAAATCTGCTCCTGGAGGTGATAATATTTGTTTTGAGATGATATGCCACTTAGCACCTTTGGCAAAGTCATACTTATGACAATTTTATAATCATTTATGGCTTCGGAATTTGTTTCCTGATGAATGGCGTAAAGCTATAATCCATTCCTATCCCCAAACCTGGAAAGGATCCAAGCAATGTTAACAATTACAGACCAATATCTCTAACAAGTTGCTTATGTAAATTACTTGAAAAATGGTGAATGCTCGACTAACGTGGCACATTCGAGAAAATAAAATTTTGACTCCTACTCAATTCGGGTCGCAATGTAACAGGTCTACATTAGATTCTCTCTCTTTTCTAGAAGACCATATACGCAGAGGATTTGAACGAAAACAGGTACTGTAGCTGTCTTTTTTGACGTTGAAAAGGCTTATGATACTACATGGAGGTATCCTATATTAAAAACTTTACAAAATAACAACATCCGTGGACATTTACCCAAATTCATCCAAAACTTTCTGACAAAACGCAGTTTTCAAGTGAGAATTGATGATGTATTGTCTAGAACATTTCCACTTGAAAATGGTGTTCCACAGGGAAGTGTCCTTAGTGGCACACTATTTACCCTTGCAATAAATGATATTAGTAAAACTTTACCTACTGGAATTAAAAGCAACCTTTATATGGATGATTTTGCCATCTATTATTCAGCGTCTCGCATTAAACATGCAGAACTGCATTATTAACAAAACTATAAGAAAAATAGATGAATGGACATCATCTGTAGGATTTAAATTAGCCATACATAAGACACAAGCAATCGCTTTCTACAAAGATAAAAGGTGGATGAAAAATGAAGAAATAGATTTGAAAATCAGAAGTCATAAAATATACCAGATTGGCCAAACTGCAAAATTCTTAGGATTAGTACTTGACACTCATTTAAACTGGAAAGCCCACATAGCATACGTGAAATCAAAATGCAAAAAAGCTTTAAATCTAATTAGAAATTATCAAGCACTACATGGGGAGCAGATAGACAAACCCTTACATTGCTATATAAAGCAACTGTACTGTCTATCATTGATTATGGCAGTGAAATATACGGCTCGGCCTCAGATACAACACTGAAATTATTACTCGGTTCACAATGAAGGTCTTCGAATATGCTCAGGAGCCTTTAGATCATCACCAACCTCTTCTTTACAGGTTGAATGTGGTGAACTACCTCTCTCTCTCCATAGAGAGTTAGTGACAAATGAAGAGTGCCCTAAAGATTCAGTGTAGTGATTCCCCAACACAAAAAACTATTTGAATTACGCGATACCTTTATTAACAATCATATACCACCTTTCCCAATAAGAGCTAGAAGACTGTTTGAGTCACTTAATATAAGTTCACAACTACCTTCAATAGTAAAATTACCGCCTCCATGGAATATGAATAAGATAAAAATTTGCACTAACTTAAAATATTTAACAAAAAATTACTCGTATACTCCAGAACACCATAGACAACATACAATAGAGCACATGAACCGAAAAGGTCCCCAAAACCCCATTACGCAGTATATACGGATGGATCCAAATCAGAATACGGAGTGGGATATGCTGCAGTGTCCAAGGACAAAAACATACCAGTTCTCTCTTCCCAACGATGCTTCTGTATTTACAGCAGAGTTATGTGCAATAACATCGGCCATAGAAATAATCAAAGAACACCCCTTTAATAATTTTGTGATTTATAGCGACTCTAGAAGCGCTATAGAAGCCATTAAAAGTTACAATCCCAGAAATGATATTGTGCAACAGATTAAGTTTTTTACTCCATAAATTATATAATAAGGGAAAAAATATTGAAATATGTTGGATCCCTGCCCATGTCGGAATAAAAGGAAACGAAGAAGCTGATAAAGCAGCCAAGGAGGCAGTCCACATGATGAGATCAAGTATAAACACATCCATTAGTGACTATATAGCTCATTTTAAAACAATCATTGTAAATAAATGGCAAAATATATGGAGAGAGGAATCAGAAAGTAATAAACTAAAACAAATAAAACCTGAAGTTAAGAAATGGAGCTCCATATATCAGAGAGAGAGACACACACAAGTAATCCTGACACGTCTACGTATAGGCCACACTCGTCTGACACATGGGCACTTAATGAGCAGCCCACGTGACCCTGCTCCAGAGTGCCCACAGTGCAAGGTGTTGATAACTGTCGGACACGTGTTGTGTGAGTGCCCAAGGTACGACCAGCAGAGGCTATCAACCTTTGGTAATAAAAGAATAAAAGAAATTTTGTCAGAATCTTTCTCATTTTCAGTGGTTCCCGTTTTAACGTTTCTAAAGAAATCTGATTTAATTAATAAAATAATAACCATACAAAAACCTCAGAGTAATTAATGAATTTTAGATCAAATTCTTAAGATTTTATTGAATTGTTATTAATTTTAATACACCTTTTTAATAAGTATGTATGGAATCGTGAGTAAATGTATTTATTGCGTGTTTGAGTTCTAGTATGGAAGTCTGTGCCTTGTGCAGTTTTATAATTTATTTATTATACTTCATGACCTATTTGGTACCGGTTCCTGGCCTTTAGCCTAGACCTGGCATTTTATCTAATCCTTCGGGCCAGCCCTATGAGAGCTGAAAGTCAGCTCAGTGGTCTGGTTAAACTATTTTTATAATAATAATAATCTACTTTTACAGCTGAATTAACTGCATTAGCCTAATCACTAGATTATTTCTGTTCTACAGGGTAATAATTTCACCATATACTCAGATTCTTAAAGTGCACTCATGGCCATTAAGCAATATAACCCTAAACACCCAATTGTTCAAAATATTCAAGAATGATTGTATAGGCTTTCTTCCATATTCAAATCAAACCATTTTTGCAGGGTCCCTGCCAATTTAGGTATTGCTGGTAACGAACTTGCTGACCATGAAACAAGAGATGTCATTACTAACGAAGACATTCTCTTCCACCATATTCCTGCTAGAGACATGAAATGGAATATTCGCTCATATATAAAAAAAAATAAATGGCATGCATGTTGGTCATCTCCCCTTCTGACCAACAATGAAAAGTACAAGATCAGACAATGTATTGAACATTGGCCATCTGGATTCCAACAAAACCGTAGGGTAGAAACTATATTATGTCGTCTGAGAATTGGCCATACTCGATTGACCCACCGGTTCCTCTTAGAGGGGTAACTGCACCAGTCTGTATGCAGTGTGACTCTCCTCTTACTGTGAAATCCATTACATTACATTGCCATAGGTATTCTGCAGCACGGCAGAGATGTGGGTGGTGGGCAGGGATATAGCAGAACTGCTTGGTCTGGATGTAGCTGTTAATAACATTGTTTGATTCCTCAAAAATATTAACCTTTTTAATGAAATGTAATATTTGACCTTTTGGTACATTGCCAATTCTAGTGTATACACTTGAAGTCGTTTTCATAAGCATACTTATACACAAATATATGTATGTACGTATATATTATGTATGTATACATTTTTTTATTCCTGTTTGCAAACTTGAAATGCGAACTTATAATTTTTATGGGAGATATAAATTTTTACCATAGTTTTAAAATCCCCTTTATTTTCGTATTTCAATTTATAAATTCATCACCATAAATATTCACCTTAAACCAAATTCATTAAATAGCTGAATAATCCATCTGAATTCCAGTGCTTGGCTTCAAGCCTAAATTTCATATTCCATTCCATTCCATTCATCCTTGTGTTCTTAACACTGTAAAACCTCTGCTGGATTTAGGAGTTCCTGGCGGGTGTAAGCCAAAGATGAATTTGCTGGCATTGGTCATTCTGAGTTCATGGGGTTCCAAGGAAGGTTTTATGAAAGTTTCAGGCATATGTTCCTTACTCGGAATGAACGGGAATTTGAACTCCCCTTTGGAAGCGGCTGGCGGGCATAAAGCCAGTCTTGACGTTGCTGGCATTGCTCATTCTGCGTTCGGGAGACTCTAAGGAAGGTTTAGGAAAAGTTTCAAGCATATTTTTTGTGCTCTTGACTAAGTTTTTAATTTTTGTTCAGTTTTCAGAGTTCACTTTTTGTTCCTAAGCCAAAGTTCGGCTACAACAGCAATGCATTATCTAGAATTTGGGGATAGGCAATTATCTAGAGGGTCATACCTTTTGTGTTCAAAACTGAATAGGGTAGGCAATTATCTAGGGGGTCATACCTTTTGTGTTCAAAACTGAATAAACACTGGGCTTCCGATCTCAAGATATGTTTGAAAAATACCAATAAAACTTTTTTGATAATTGAAAATATCAGTGTTCAAATGTGAAATTCAAATTCTAATGGTTATGTACCCAAAACTCATTTTGTGTTCTTAACTCGGAATAAAATTACCAGTAAAAAGTTTAATTAATTCTTGAATTGATTACTAAACAAAATTAAATCAACGTTAATTTACCAAGAAAATTAATCAAGAAATTAAATGATTGAATTGAACTTCAAACTGTTTAAGAATACTTAAGTTTTGAAGAGAAATCTAAGTAGGTGCAAATTAATTAACTAGCATTAAATTAAATCAATTATGCAATTTTTTAATCACTAAGAAACGCCTGAGTTAACCAAATAAATTGTTAATGCAAATCCTTAAAACACACAAAGTATAATAGTATTAAATTCCCACCAAAATGTGAAAAAAACATTAAAATGTAAAAAGTCTTAAGAAAATGGTAAATGCAGAATAAAAAAGCTTCAATAAAATTGAATACAGAACACACAAAAAAGTTAATGAAATAATTAATCCCCTAAACACTAGATATTTTTAAGTGCACTTAAAACTTGTAATAACACATTACCAGGTACCAGTTGAGCCTCTTACTAAGGCGTTTTTACAATTCATACTTTTATAATGTCTGTTCAGATTCCATGAAAAACATTAATCATATAAAAACAGACCAGCTCAAACGATCCCAAGAATACAACTAATGCAAATTGTCATTAATATCAGAATAACCAGAAACCCTATCTTCGTATGGGAAATTCTAGGTCAACACGAGCGTCATCGATGAGGTTAAATCATTTTGGGGTCTTAACAAATTCCCTTTCACATGAGAGGGAAAGAGAATGAGATTATGAGTTTTAATAACTGATTAACAGTACACGAGATTTCAGAACATGAAATTCTCTTAACATGAAAGCTATGACTATTAAATAACTATCAATAAAAGAGTGATGTCACAGACAGATCATATGCAAAACGTTTGCCCCAGAAAGTTCTAGAAGTTTCAACATGACGGAATACCCCTCGAGTAGGGCTCCTTCCAGTGGTGAGGGGATAAGGGACCCTGGCTTCTGTGGGAGTGTGATTGCATTCCCATAGGTGCCCCAGGTCCTGACGGAACATCCTACAATCCTTTCTCTCTCACTTTTAATCCTTCTCTCTTCTCGTTCTTGCCTGAATCTTTCTGTCCAAACTTTAAATTTTGACTCTGTTTTTGGACTGCTTGTGTCGACGACTTTTGAAATGGACTTGGCCAAGCTTTGACAGTCCTTCTGATTTAATGGAGGGTGGGGTTGGACAGCATTCCTCCTCACCCGTAGAACTGGAGTACCTGACGTGTCCGAGCGAGGGGAAACTTTTATGTTAAACTTTGCACTCAGTGCTGGATATGATATCGACGGACTGATGACCCTCAAGGCACTGGGTGTGGGTTGTATATCTGGGTAGGACTCCTAGGGTGCTATATCACCCTCTAATTGTGGCTCCATGGTGGGTATGGGGCCAACCTGGATGAATGTTCACACCATAGTCCGATGGATTTTTCTTTAACTCCCTCTGTTGATTCCGCATTAGGCTCTCCACTTAACCAAACACCGGGACACCAGGGTGTAAATCTGGTGGTGTAAATGAAAATCTAAGAGTAGTGTATTGTAGTAACATAAGTGATCAAGTCGATTTTGACATATTACATAATTACATGAAACAGTTTGGCAAGGTAGATAGAATAAAATTACGAATTGTTAAAAGTCCCATCTCCAATGAAAGTTACATAACCTTTTGTAAAGCTGAATATGCATCCAAAGGTATAGAGAATCTGGATGGTAAAAATGTCTTTGGTTCAGTTTCCCATGCAAAGTTGTTTAATATAAACAATTTGGAAGAGGATGAGACAGACTATGTACCCAGCAAAAACACCTGGCAAAAGATGACCCAAAATGGATTTGGCATGTCGCAAATTACAAACAGGGCAAAGAAAACTTTTTGTCAGCATGCAAGTATCTACAGAGGAAGATTGGTGCCATTCCTAAAGGTAATATTAAAAGTTATGGTAAAGGAGTCTTGATCAAAGCAAATAATGATATTCAAATTAAGATGCTTTCAAAATTCCAACCAACTGAAGATGGTAATATTTTAGATGTATCTCCTCATCGATCATTTAACATTAAACGGGGTATAGTTTATAGCAGAGATCTGTATGAGTTTGAAGAGGAAGAAATATTAAAAATCTGTCCTACATATGTCATTAAAATTAGAAAATTCAAAGGCACTCAGAATGCCATTGAATTGACTTTCACCTACTCCTACCTACCAGAATATATTGATATAGACCACTCTCGGGTTTGGGTTAAGCCATTTAAATATCGACCAACCCAGTGTTATAAATGCTTTGAATATGGCCTTGTATCAAACTCATGAACAAAACCAGGAAAGTGTTTTGTGTGCTCTGGTGAACATGTAAAGGACAACTGCAAGGCTGATAAATATTGTCTCCGCTGTGATGGCAATCATTTTCCCAATTGGAGGGGCTGTCCTCAATATATTTTCCAACAAGAAGTTGTAAACACTGCTCATAATAACTTTACCAGCATAGGAGAAGCCAGACGCTTGGTTCGAGGTGCTAACAAAAATGCTGGATCCTCATTTGCTTCCACTGTTATGGGAAATAATTCATTCCATCAGCCTGCTAAACCCATCATTAAAATTAACATACCCTCTCAGGATATTTCAACTTCTCTGGTACGTAATGAACTTCAAACTAAAGTGGTACAAGCTGTGATTGGTGAACCTCTCCCTGACTTGCAAGCAAATGCTGACTTAGAGTTGAGCTCAACTGTTAAGCCCAAAGAGAGAGTAAAATCTAAAATCAGTTACCCCCGAAGTCAAAGAAATGTAGAACATCCTCTCCTATAGAGTTAAACTCCAATCTCCAACAGATCGCATGGAAATCAAAATAGCACGAAAAGAATCTTGGACAATATTCATATCTTCACTAAATTCGAA
Organism: Macrobrachium nipponense; assembly: GCF_015104395.2. Taxonomy (NCBI): domain Eukaryota; kingdom Metazoa; phylum Arthropoda; class Malacostraca; order Decapoda; family Palaemonidae; genus Macrobrachium; species Macrobrachium nipponense. The sequence continues at coordinate 68,297,184 of NC_061110.1, read as the reverse complement.
AACTCCTCTGACTCTAGTTTGGAAGAGAGTTAGAAAAATAGCAGGCAAGTTCACTCCTTGTCAACCTCCAGTTATCAATATGAATGGTTGCGAGGTAGCAGACCCCCAGTTAGTGGCAAATGAGTTTGCTAATCATTTTGCTAATGTTGCGAACAATGCTCCTTTTACTATTAGAGAATTTTCATCAGCCTTGAATAAATGTAATGAATCAGCTCCTGCAATGGACGATATAACATATTCAATGATTAAGCATACCCCTGAAAATACCAGACTTTTCATATTAAGCCTAATTAACAGAATTTACCGAGAACATATCTTCCCCAAGCTTTGGGAGAAGTTAAAGTTGCTGCCATTTGTGAAACCTGAAAGAGATCCATTCAAGACAGAAAATTATCGTCCTATCGCATTAACATCTTGTTTGTGTAAGATCATGGAAAAAATTATGAACACACGATTGATGTGGTACTTGGAAAGAGGTAAATACCTGTCGCCTGCTCAGTGTGGTTTTCGGAGTATGCACTCCACAACTGATGTATTGGTACGAATGGAATCTTCAATATGTGAAGCTTTTGCCAACAAGCAGCATCACATCACTGTTTTCTTTGATCTAGAGAAGGCTTATGATACAACATGGAGATATGGCCTTTTGAGGGCCCTTTATGAATGCAACCTGAGAGGCAATTTGCCCCTCTTTATTAAGGCTTTTTTAAAAAACAGGATATTTCAGGTTCATGTTGGAGCAACAATGTCAGATGTGCTCAATCAAGAAGAAGGAGTACCACAAGGAAGTGTTTTAAGTGCAACATTGTTCGCCTTGGTAATCAATGGGGTTTCTGAAATAATTCCCCCAGATATAACATATACCCTTTTTGTTGATGACCTATCGATTTCCTTTGCAGCATCAAGGATGGCAGTGGCTGAACGCCACCTTCAGTTCTGCATTGATAATATAGTAAAGTGGGGTGAGGTTAATGGTTTTAGATTTTCTGCCAGTAAAACGGTAACTATGCACTTTTGTCGAATAAGGGGAATCCACCCTGATCCAGATCTGTTCATCCATAGGCAGAGAATTCCATGTGTTGGTGAAACAAGGTTTCTTGGTTTGATTTTTGATAGCAGGCTGACGTGGATTCCACATCTGAAATATATTAAGGCAAAATGCTTGAAAGCAATGAATTTGCTGAAAGTCGTGTCTCACACTTCATGGGGTGCAGACGGAACTCAGATGTTGAGATTACATAAAGCCTTGGTCTTTTCAAAATTAAGTTATGGGTGTGAGGTGTACACTTCTGCGAAGGCAAATAGCCTTAAAATTCTCAACTCAATTCATCATGGAGGAGTACAGTTGTGTACTGGAGCATTTAAATTATCTCCCACCGAGAGCCTGCTTGTAGATGCTGATGAGGTGCCACTGGATCTTCATTATAAGCTACTGCTGGTTTGGAGCTGGTATAGATTCCAGAGGCTACCTAAGTCTAACCAGCATTTGTATGAGAAATGAAAGGCATTGGCAGTTTTATGAAAGTCACCCCAAGGAACCTCATCCATTCGCTTTTGGAGTAAATTTTATTTTCCGTGAGATAAATATGCCAAGAATCAAGATTTTACCAGCAAAATATTCAGTTAGTCCCCCCTGGAACTTTCCAGAGATAAAATTTTGTAGATACTTTAATTTTACCAAGACAGATTTGTTCAGTGAGGCTATGCAGTCATTTCTTAAATTTATGCTCTTTTGAATTCTGAACATACATTACGTAAACATATGAATTCTATCATTACGTAAACATATCAATTCTAATCTTAATATGGAATCTGAACATAAAACACTTACATTTTACAAAGGCATTAACATAAGAATACACATACAGAGATGTTAAAAATTATCACATGTAAGCCGTAGTTATTTGCGTTCTTATGTTCTTAAGGTTGAAGTATCCTTTTCTTATTTTTGTTATCAAGACATTTCTGTAATAATGCTGTGGCCCTCTATCAATTTTTTTATCTTTTAGGAGGGACCCTATGGTCTCGTTATAAGTTACAGACATAAAATGCTATTTTTTATGACATATGCGAAGGACATACATTTTAGTTTGTAGAGAGATAAATAGAGAGAGAAATTTGATATAAACTACGTGTTGACCTTGCTTCCCTTCACCTCTCATGGTCTGTATGATAAAATCTCCGTGACGGTTGGGGAGAAAGGAAACGTTGTCACTGTTTTTTTTTCACTTCTTCTTTGCCTTATCCCAAGAGCCACAGGCTTCTTCCGACGGGCAATCTCTCTGGAAATCAAGAGGTTTTAAGGCAATGCAATTTGCACTTTGCATAGAGAGGAAGGTTGTGGATGACGCCTAAAGGCTCCAGCCCATGATAAAAAGAGATCCTTTGACGATAACAGTGGGACTTAGAGAGAAAAAGAGATAGAGATAAAAGATTTTACTGGTGAATCCCAAAGACGACAGATTTCGTCTTCTGCATTTTTTCAACAGACGAGGAGCTCAATGATTGCGAATTACAGTATACAAGCACTGTCAGCATTTTGTCTTATAAGGTGTTTGGTCCTCGAGTCAGAGCTGGATGCAATATCAGAAACTGATAATGGAAGTAACTTAGTACTAATACTAAGGTTTTGTAAAGTGCGTTAAAATGCAACTGATGATTCATTGTAATTATTCCAAGATCTTTCACTGTAATATTTAATTTTCAGGCTTACTAACAAAACACTAACTTACATGGTGGTTTGGTTTTCTGAATATTTTAGTGAAATAAAAAAGGACTCTTAAAAGGAAATGTAAACCTGATAAAAAATCTTTGTGTGGCCTCGCCAACGTTACTTTATTGTTTACAATAATGAAAGCGCACGCAACATACTTTCAGCTCTTGGTTCCGCTGCATATTATTTATCAAAATAACTTTTGTTATTTTTGATGCATTGGCTGTTACTATTTCTCCTGACAGAAAATGAAAGCTGGTCAAAGTCTATACCCAGTGTTTAATTTTTTCTTCTCATATATCTGCAATACAGCTCCATGAAGAAGGGATGTGGTTTTGTCTATATATGCATATACATTTACTTTGTAAATGTATATGCATGTACACATATATATATGTGTATACATATATATATAGAGATATTATATATATATATGTATACACATACAAACATATATGTATATAGTATATCCACATCTGTCTTTACTGTTTAGCCTTTCCGTTTGATCTCTCTCTACGTAACCGTCCGACATATTTGACTTTTACTTCTTCCCAGTTATCACTCTCGTGAAAAAACCAGTAAAGAATCCCCTGTAAAAACAATGACGCGAAACAGTTCAGACTTTTTCGATCCCTTTTCTGTGAGACCTTATATTTACCTTCCTAAGACTAATGCATTTGGCTTATGTTTCATGTAGGCACCGTGTTGGCACCGTCACTTCATTAATGGCGGTGGCTGATGGTTCAACTAATGTCACCACGTTTCTTGTACACCCTGACCTCCTACACCTCTATTTTTTCTTTTCTCCCCCCCCACACACACACACACACCCACACACACACATTTTCTCTTAGGGTTGTGTTCTGAATCCAGAAAAAGATGGCCACCATCAACAAAATGAGCCAATAAATTTTCCACTTAATGGTCTGTCGCCTTAGTTTTCCTCCCTCTTTCTTATTCTCCCTCTCCTCCCATCCTTTTCCCATCTCTACTCCTTGATTTTCTTCTCTCTTCCTCCATTTTGACTGTTTTCCTTTCATGTTCCTGCCGAAGGTCTTGTAATTTCTCATATGCACCTCGCCTTCGCCCACTCCTCATGTCACTTCATGCACGCCACCCTTCTTCCCTTCCCCCGCCCCTTGTTTTCCCTCAGTCCCTCCTCATCCCCTCGTGTCTCTCCTCGTCCGTCCCCTTCATTTCTTCAGCCCCTCTTCTCCTTGTCTTAATGGCCGTGGTCTGGTCATCCTTTAAACCATTCTCTATTGGAAGAATTTCCCCTCGTCATCCCCCTGTCTCTCCTTCCCTTCCGTGTTTGAGTTTTTTCTCTCCATCAAGTCTTTTCGATTGGATGCGGCCTTGCTTATTTTTTGCCTACTTTCTCGGGAGCGCATTTTATTCTTTCTTGGTTTGGAGTGCGTTTTGTTTTTAAGGGTCATCTCCGTAAATTAATGTTTTCTGTTTCAGATTTTGAGGATTGCTCTTCAGTGCGTCTTTTTATCTTGATGAAATTTTGCTTGAGTGTGGTCTTTTTATCCGCGATTTTTCTCTTTCATTGAGAGTGACATTATTCCACTCATAGTTCTTGCGTTGACTTTTATCCTTAAATTCCTCGAGAGAGAAGGAGGGAGAGATTATGAAGATGAATAATGGTGCATAGGCAAGGAACGGGGGCTCCTCTCCCCCCTGATACCCAAGCCCCTTCATTAATCTCCATAGAGCCCGAAACTTTTGTAATAGCTCAGCTAAACTTTGAATTAAAGCTGCAGCCATTACAGCATCTCCAAAAGTTGGTTTTGCTCATTTATTAAACTCAGCGGCTGGAATTCCCGTCATAGGCTTAAAAGGAACCGCTTGGCGTGTTGAAAGAGCAGCATTATTAGATTTCTTTATGAGTCTTCCAAATCTAGTAAAAACTCAAATTGTGACTGATACCCTTGATTCTTTACAGCCATAGTTTGTTCCAGACGTATATTATGTTTACAGAAGGAAACACGGTGAATATGTAATTGAAGATATGAAAAACCTTGCTTTGGCTCATTATCGTATGGTTAACAACTGTAGCGTGCTAGTTCTCTTAATTAAAACAAATAAAACTGTCGGCCACATGAAATGCTCAACTAGCAAAAGGAAAGAACAAATGACAGTAACGAATTAAATCATTAACTTGCAAATTAAGAAAATTCTCTCTCTCTCTCTCGTCTCTCTCTCTCTCTCGTCTCTCTCTCTCTCTCTCTCTCGTCTCTCTCTCTCTCTATACACACACACACACACACACACACACATATATATATATATATATATATATATATATATATATATATATATACAACAGCACTCGATTCAGGTATTCTGTTTGCAGAGGATTTCTTTGTCATTTTGAATGATACTGAACATAGAATAATTGAAAACTCTCAAAAACTTATTCCATTCCGTAGTACATTTAAAAACAGAAATAAATTCCGTTTTACAAGGGACTACTGTTAGAATTCAAAATTTACTTCTTTTGATTGTCTATAATGCTGTTAATTTACCTCTGTCCTCGGTTCTCTTTTTAATTTAGAATTATCACTAGGACTAGTTCTGATACTCTTTTAATAGATCCGTGCACTCTAATGCGTGGCATGTTGTTGTTTGCTAATTCTTTATATTCCTGTAGATTCTACACCCAATAGAAATAATTTCACAAAACAAATCAGCACAAAAAAAAAAGTCCAACGTCTCACGAAGTCACAATTTGAGGACATGACAGTCAAGTTTGTGATACTTGTTAATAAATTTAGCCTAGAGAAGGAAATCCAGATATGTACTCGACATTGGATTTTATAAGTAAATAAAACTTTAAACACAAATTTGAGTTGTCGTAGAATGATGTGCTGGAACTTGCATGTAAGCTCAAAGCTTGAGTGCGGTTCTGAAATGAGTTGTGTTACTTTGTCCCTCAGGTTTTTAAACCCTTCCTCAGAAGGAATACACAGCAGAATTCACATGACTTGATCATGAGCATCTGCATTGTGTGCTGAAGCCATGTGAGAGGCGAGACTACTGGCAAATTCTTTTTCCTAGTTTGAGTCAAAATTTCCTCCAAACTAAAGGAACTGGATGTTGTGCAAAATGTAGGGTTCAGAATATGCTCATGGGCTTTTAGAACTTGGCTAGTTGAAGAAAGCATAACGTCGATACAGATCATCTTCCCCTTGATCTAAGAAGGCAAGAGCTAGGGTTGCGGTATGTAGCTAGAATCAAAAGCGCTCTAAAAAAAAAAATCCCTCTTTTCAAGTACTAAAGGAAACAGACTCGCGAAGTTTTTCTGGTACAAGAGCTAAACCATTTCAAATTCGACTGAATGAGGATGTTAGGAATAATCATCTCAAATCCCAGAAAATCCTGAAAGTAGAACATCCTGTAAAACCTCCAAGACTTATTCCAGAAGTGTTAACAAAAGGTTTAACAAAAAGGACTGCACTGAGGAAGAGATGGCAGACAGGGAAGCGAAAGTTGCTAGTATTTTATCAGAAACAACTTTCAGAAAAGTGCCTCATACAGACCTAAAAGTTCGTATTAGGTCTTACGTTTTTATGTAAATAGCAAGGAAAGTGGACTTCTCATTTTGACAATATTAAACAGTATATAAATATTAGAAATAGTATACTGCCGTGGCCTTCGTCATTCCAGCTTGACAGACACAATTGTTGTTTTAACCAGATTAAGGATTGTGCACAGTCATTTAACCCATTAGTATATTTGGAAGGAAGCAACCCTCCAGAGTCTGCTTACTGTTACGAGATCTAACAGTTGGAGCACATTCTGATGGTCTGCCCCCAGATATTTTAACAAAAGAAGAAGATATTTCCGAGTTAAATCCCTACCGAATATTTTGGAGGATGAAGCAGATATTTCTAATGTCATCCCAGATATTTTAATTAAAGAGCAAGATATTTCCTGAGTAAATTCCTCTCGAATATTTTGGGAGATGAAGCAGATTTTTCTGATGTCACCTTTTTTTTTTTTTTTTTTTTTTTTAAATTGTAAAAAAAATGTTTAATAAATATTTTCTTCTATGTGTGTGTGTGTGTGTGTGTGTGTATTTTTTATATATATATATATATATATATATATCTATATATAATATAATATAATATATATATATATATATATATATATAGATATATATATATATATATATATATAACCCCCTTTGTTGACCACCCTGGATCGGACTTGGAATTGGCTCAGAAAAGTGTGAATAAAGAAGTTAATGATGATTCCAGATCCATACCCATATCAAACATAGCAACTATGGAACCATACTCAATGCCACAAAAGGAAATTCCTCTAGTAAGAAATGAAAAAATAGAAAATATTAACAGATTTCGAAATAGACGACCTAAATACAGACCAGATCTCCTACATTGGTACACTTTGATTCATTATTTGCATATGGTACTTGGCCGAGATACTTGGTTTTTAAAACACAAACCTAACTGACCGCTGCTAAATTTGAATCTTTTATTAGCTCAGTACCCGACCAAAGAAATGACATTTAGACCTATAACAAGAAAAGAATGGATAGTGGAAGCCACCACAGAAATTCAATCGGAAACTTACCAAACAATAGGAGTATTTTTTGATTTAGAGAAAGCATATGATACCACCTGGCGGGGAGGGATTTTAAAATAATTGATAGAATGGGGAATAGGAGCGAATCTATATGAATATATTTCAGAATCCCTATCAGAAAGATGTATAAAAGTCAAAGTGGGGGCAGAAATCTCTGAATCAATTTTCCAGGAGGAAGGAATCCCCCAAGGTAGTGTGCTAAGCGTGGCATTGTTTGCTATAGCAATAAAGGAGATAATTGAAATGATCCCAACATGAGTCCAATGATCCCTTTTTGTAGATGACATCGTCATATACAGTAGTGGTGAAAAAGCGCTGGACATAACCAACAGATTACAAGCAGCCATAAATAGGGTAAAAATAAATGGGCGGATAACAAGGGTTTTAAATTTTCACCGCAAAAACAAAGGTAGTCAGATTTACAAGATCAAGAAAACAGGAATTAATTCCTACTTTATTCATAAATAGTGATATAATTGACTATGATGATCAGATAAAATTCCTCTTTGTAATACTTGACAAAAAACTTACATTTAAAAAACATGTAAAACAACTGGCGATAAAAGTGAGAAAATCCTTAAATATAATAAAAGTAATTGTCCATAATGACTGGGATGCTGATATAACCACTCTGATAAAAGTATATAAGGCTATTTGTCTCCGTAAACTTGATTATGCATGTCAAATACGTATATGGCAGTGCTTCTAAAACCCTATTAACAAAACTGGATGTCATTCATAACATGGGTATTAGACTGTTCACTTGAGCCTACAGAACTTCCCCTGTGGAAAGTCTATATAAAGTATAAAGGCAGGAATAGATCCCCTGAAAGTACGAAGAGAAGAAATAGGATTAAAATATATAGCTAAAATCAATAACCTAAATGATAATCCAAACACTAAATATGTGAAAAACATAACAAACAATTATGACAATAAACCAAGAGCATCTAAACCATCAGAGAATAGATTAAAACCTGATATGGAGCATCTAAAATTTGGAACAAGTAGCATATAAAAAGTAACCACTCCGAAAAGACCTCCATGTAGATGTGCTAAAATAGAAATCTGTGATAAATCATTTAATGAGAAGGTAAAAGATGTGCAATTAAGGAGTGAATTTATGCTAAAATAGAAATCTGTGATAAATCATATAATGAGAAGGTAACAGATGCACAATTAAATAGTGAATTTCGGTCACACTAGGAAAAACAGAAACGGGACATTAGTATTTACACAGATGGTTCCAAATCGAAGGAGGGTGTAGGCTATGCTGTAGTAACAAAAAATATATGAATAAGGGAAAAAATTCCAAAGATGTGCTCTGTATTCACTGCAGAAATAAGTGCTATATTGGAGGCTATAAAACATACCTTTATGGTGGGAAATGCAAACGATACCTTTGTAATATACACGGATTCTTACAGCTTTAGAATCGCTAAAACAATGCACAATTTCTCATCCCGTAATTGAAGAAATAAGGGAGTGGATAGATATAATAGTAAAACGGAAATCTATAAATATAAAACTATGTTGGATCCCTTCCCATGTGGGCGTAAAGGGTAATGAGGTGGTGGATAAAGAAGCCAAAAAGGCAGTGAAAAAGGAATCTATCAAAAAAATACAAATACCTTACAATGATATTAAAACAACAATAAGTGAATGCTGCCAATCAAAATGGGAAAAAGATTGGGTAGAATTAAATCATAAATTAAAGCATAATTAAAATAATCCGTAAAATCTTGGAATAGACAACAATGTCAATGATGGAAAGATGTCATGTTAACAAGATTAAGAATAGGACATACTTTACACACAAATACTTGATGTTGCAAAGCGAGGAAAGACAGGCCCCCCTTACTGTGACCACTGTTGTACTCTGGTCACAGTCTGTCATCTGCTGACCGAATGCCATAAATTCGAAAGAAAACGAAGATCCAACAACATATATAATATACCACTTGAAGAACTATTGGGAGAAAATGCCCCACTACAAAATATGGTAAATTATCTCAAAGAAATGAACCGTTTTTATATGATGTAACACGTCTTATAATTTCATAAAGTTATACAGTAAGCGCTGAATGGCCTTTGCTGCCCCAGTGCTTGGTGTTACACCTAAACTTTATAAGACCAACAAACCAGCCACCAACAAAAAATCTATTTGAACTAAGGGATGTCTTTGTAAACAGTCATTCACCACCTTTCCCAGTCGGAGCTAATAGAGTGAGTCATTGAATATAAATATACAAGTAAAAACTTGCACCCACTTAAGGTATTTTTCAAAAAGTTATGCATATACTCCAGAACACCATAGAACATATAAGACAAAAATTTTCACATTCTGCAATATATATCGACGGGTCTAAATCGCAACATGGAGTAGGATATGCAGCTATATCCCAAAACAAAACATATCAGTTTTCTTTACCCTATAATGCCTCAGTCTTCACAGCAGAGTGTTGTGCAATCAAAGTAGCTATCAAAATTATAAAGTAAACATCATTCAATAATTTTGTGATTTTTAGCGACTCAAGAAGCGCTATAGAAGCTGTTCAGAGATACTATCCAAAAAATAATATTATACAGCAAATTCAATTTGAACTCCATAAATTGTATAAAAATGAAAGAAATATTGAAATATGTTGGATCCCTGCTCATGTGGGGATAAGAGGAAATGAAGAGGCTGATAAAGCAGCTAAAGAAGCAGTCCACATAATAAAAAGCAAATATAAACATCCTTACTAGCGATTGTATAAGATATATAAAAACAATATTTGTATATAAATGGTAAAATGTATCGAACGAAAATTCTGAAAATAATGAATTAAAACAAATAAATCAGGGAGTCAATAAATGAAGTTCAGCATTCCAGAGAGAGAGATACACACAAGTAATCCTGACGCGCCTCCGTATAGGCGACAGTCAAAACATGGGCACTTTATGAGCAACCCACGTGACCCTGCTCCCGGGTGTTCAGAGTGCAAGGTATGATTTAATTAATTAAATATAAAATAAGTATATAAGAAAAGCAAAAGAACGTTTAATGAATTTTAAAATAAAATTTTTAAAAATCACTTGACCTATCCTGAATTTTAATATACCTTTTTAGTATGTATGTATGGAAACATGAGTAAGCGTATTTATTGCGTGTATGTGTTTTAGTAAAAAGGGTTTTGCCTTGGTGCAGATTTTTTTATTTAATTTTAATCCATTCTGTATCATACTTAATGGCCTAGACCTGGTATTTTATCTAATCCTTCGGGTCAGCCCTAGGAGAGCTGAAAGTCAGCTCAGTGGTCTGGTTAAACTACTTTTATAATTATGATATAAATTAATGACACGTGTCATTTGTAAAGGGAAAGGGAAATAGAAGGTTTACAGTTTGGTTGACATATTTGGTAGTGGCTTCATGGCCTCAGAAACATTTAGTGCTTGCAAGGTTTTGGTTTAGTGAAGTATTTGTTTTGAGTGAAAGGTAGTTGGAGAGGAGAGGGATGGCTGCAACCGTTTTCAATTTCCTAAGTGTTCACTACACAAAGGTTTCATCGTTTATTCGTAGACAGGGAAGGAGTTGGATAATGAAACGTAATTTTTTTTTTTTTTTTACGACAGGAGAGATTCACACTCGTAATAGCATTAGGTAGCTAAACTAAAATTGTATTTGATACATCTTTTGTAATTTTTCCACACTTCAATTTTTCGTATTTTAAAAGTAGTCGTTTACATTCGTGACAGCTAGACAAACATTTAACTTCAGAGCCATCAAATGCCATTTTTAAGCTTAAAAATCTGCTGCTCGATTTAAAATTAAAGTGAGGCATACTATAAGAAACGTTTTCTTGAATTACGACGCTAAGAAAAGGCTTAAAGTTGTTTGAAATTAAAAGGAAATTATTTCCTTTGAGTTTCAAAGTAATATGCATTACAACAAATTGTCCTTGAACTCAACTTTAAAGTAACAGTCGTTATCGTGTATTTCCGAAACTAAAGGGTAAATAACTTTGGAATAGAATTTGTGCTGCATGCCGAAGGAGACTTAATTTGCAGCTTAGTTTTACCTTTCCTCTGCTTGAAGTCTTTCAAACGATTAGTTATAAATATGATTTCGGCTTTCTAGTATTTCTTCTTCGCCACTATCTAATAATGGAAATCCCAGTCTTCCCTGTGAATGTCAATAGTTTCTTCTATAATTGTTTGTGTTTAGTGACTGTAAGACTCAATACTTCATTAATTTGAGACATATGTTCCTGTCTTGGGGACGTGACAGAGAAGGTAATTTTATTTTAGGCTACAATTCTCGGAAAGGATTGTAATATAGAGAAGTTATATTTTAGCTACAATTCTCGGAAAGGATTGTAATATAGAGCAGTTATATATCTTTATATATATATGGGAGGCAGGCCTCCTCAACAAAATTTAGATTATATATAAATGTCTATGTAAGAATGTATATATTTGAACAAATATATTCATATACATATATTTCTAGATTTTTTATAGGAAATTTATTTTAGATTTAATTTTTTTCCTATTTAAATTTATTTTTGTGTCCATAACCTGGATCTTGTGAGGCCAGTTTTGATAGACATAATCAATTAATCATTTAATGTTGGCCATGTCGGAATGTAACTTCTTCATAAAAGTTGGTAATCAAACCATTGAATGTTTTCAGATTTACCGCATGTTATATTTATTGTTAACTTAGGTGCTGTAGCAGCCGATAGGAAATTGAAATAATTGACGCAGTACCCCTGGTCAAGGAGAAGGGGAGTGTGTGTGTGTCTATAAGGGAGGTGGGGCGTCGGCTTATACTCTCAAAAATCTCTGGAGAGCCCTGAAATCCAATTTAGTTCAATTAGGAGCTTGATTTAAATTCTCTGAAAAGTTTTGGCTGTTGTTGGAAGGAAGAGGAATGTGTGCTCCGGGATGAAGAGGGAAGCCGTTTCCTTTTTATTTCCTTCATTCAAGAAGGAAAATGAATTGAAGCCTTTTACAGAGACCGAAAAAGATTCTTTGTGTTTTTAAGTTGGGAATAGATTATATCAGCCGTCCAGCTTTTTAACCTGAAATCTTGAAATGAAAGTAGTTTTGATTTATATCATTTTGACACTGGCCTCGGGAAACGAGAAAGCCAAGTAGTTCAAAGGGAAGACTAAAAACTTTGACGTTGAGTTTCGTATGTCATAAATTGTCAGTGTTCTATTCGGAATTGAAATAAATCTGGTATTAAACTATAGCACAAATACAAAACTTGTTTATTGAAGGTGAGTGTTGGTTAACAATATTTTCGTTCTGTTAAACTATTCACTGATATATCAAAAACATCAAGTGGTGTTGGTTATGCTGTTGTTCTTGGTAGTAGTTCATATGTTGGCAGACTGTCTAATAATGTTTTTATTTTTACAGATGAATTAATTGCATTGGCCAAATCTCTTGAGATTGTTTCTAATCTACAGGGTAATCTTTTGAATATATACTCAGATTCGTATAGTGCACTCATGGCCATTAGGCAATATAACCATAAATATCCAGTTATTCAATATATTCAAGAATGGTTGTATAGTCTTGCTTCCAAATTCAAATCAGTCCATTTTTGCGGGGTGGCCAACAATAAAAAGTACAGGAAGAGCAGACTAACTATTGAACATTGGCCATCTGGTCTGGGAATTGGCCATACTCGATTGACCCACAGATTCCTCTTAGAAGATGGAACTGCAATAGTACGTATTCAGTGTGACTCTCCTCTCTGTGGATCACATGTTATTACGTTGCCGTAAGTATGTTGCAGCACGGCAATGACATGGGTTATTGGGCAGGGATATAGCAAAACTGCTCGGTCCTGATGTAGTTGATAATAACATTGTTGCTTTCCTTTGAGACATTAACCTCTATGATGAAATTTAATATTTGACCTCTTGGTACTTTGCCAAGTATAGTATATACACTTTTGCAATTGGGTACATAAGTATGTTTATGTATTTTTTTTTTATTTTTACTTTTTTATACTGTAAAGCTTATATGTATATCCTAAATGTACAGTTATAATTTTTTATTGGGAATATCAGTTTTTACCAAATATAAATTTTGACTAAAGTTTCAGAATAATTCTTTAATTGTATTTATTCAATTCATAAATTCATTGACATATCTATTCATCTGAAACCAAATTCATTATAGCACTGAATAATCCCTCTGATTCTAGTGCTTTGCTTTAAGGCTAAATTTCATATTCCATTCCATTCCCTCATCCATATTCACTGCCTCAAATATTGCATCAGATAATTCAAATATGGTGACTCAAGGAGTGTTTTAGAAGCCCTAGAGAAGTTTAACCCTACCCTTCCCTTAATTCAAAAGGCTCAGGAATGGCTTTTTTTTTTAATCCTTCTGTTCGCCACAAATCAGTTAAGTTTTGTTGGGTTCCTGGGCATACTGGTATAGAAGGGAACGAACTGGCGGATAGTAAAGCAAAGGATACTGCAAAATGTGATTTCTTAACTAATATAATGTGATTTCTTAACTAATGTATATTGACATATACATCTGATAGAAATGGTAGCAGTGATGGGCTTCCTCCATATTATTCACAAATAGGAAGTACACAAGTATTAGAAAAAGGATTGATTATTTGGAGCTCGGGTTTTAATCGTTATAGAAGATTCTAGATCATCATATTATAACACGGCTTAGGATTAGCCATACTGCTTCACCAATAGTTATATTTTAGAGAGAGCTAGTGCCCCCAGTTTGTGCGCGCTGTGATGGTCAGCTGTCCGTTGAACACATGTGGTGCACTGTCCTAGATTTAATTCAATGAATGACCTCATGGGTCCCAGCGCTCGGCATTGGCCTAATTTCTTTATGCTATTTTGTCTCTTATGTTCCTCGGCATGTAAAGCCAAATTAAATTAACTAGACTTACTTCACAATACAGGCCTATGTTTCTGCTCTGGTGCATTTAGGACATCCCCAATTGAGAGCATCTCTGTTGACACTGATGAGTTCCATGAAATCTGACGGGACAAGAGTTGGGTTTGAGGTACATTACTCAATTGAAGAGGGGGTATCGAAAGCAACCCATCATTCAGAAGTCAAAGTCACTGTAATATAGATAATTTCAACAAGCCTAGTTTATCTAAACCCCTACAAATTAGAATTTTAAAATAGGTTGAGGATAAATAATTAGTTGAACGAAAATAGAAACATTTAGATATTGTGATTTTCTGCCATTGATGGCGCTAGGACCTGAACTACGTGCCAGATCTTCAAACAAGAACGGTCTTTCTAATGCGGAAAAAAAAAAGGTTTGTAGGTCATTATCAGTTACATAGAGAATCTACTAAAAATTCACCGATACTTCAAAATCTAGAAATGGTGTAGCATGTGCCCTTGTTAGCGAAGATAACGTATACAGAAAAACTATAGAAGAAGCGTATTACAGATTCTTTTCTGTTTTTTATGTGCCATAAAGCACATGGATATGTGTAGCCCTATTTTACCTATAATACAGAAACGGTTATTTTGTCTAGCCTCTAAGTCCAAGGTAATTCAGTTTTATTGGGTACCAGCTCATGTTAGCATTGCTGGATATGAGGCTGCTGATAAATAAGCAAAGAAGGCGCCTGTAGAAAATGCGATCTGGTGTAGGAAAGTGTAAGATGGTAAGAGAGGTGAGCAAATATCCAGCCTTGGCCTTCATATAACAATACTAAACATTAATTTAAATATCGGTGATTTGTATCATTATGTATATAATGATTATTATTAAGTTTTATAAAATGCAAAATCATTCAATTTTATATAAGGTTTTTTGATTTATATAATTATTTATATCAATATTACTATTTTTTATAGTTCGTTTGAAAGCTGTATAAATGTGTTCAATGTATGTGTAAGGTTTCCGGTATAAATGTATGTTTTTTTATTTGTTTTAAAATCGTGTGCATTCATCACAGCGCCAACCAGTGCTTGGCTTTGGTGTAAACCTCACATTTCCTTCACTCGACTATCAAACATTTGCTAATCGAATACCCCAGTCTTAGGGACCTCAGGAGAAGCCTTGTCTTAGTGGCCCGAGACTAGAATGGCCGGTACATTCTAGCCAAATTCCTCGGGGGAAGATTTTGTTTATGATGCCAGTGGCATTTTAAGATGTGTTGGAAAGTGGAGTTCATCGTATCATTTTCAATGATTCCAATTGTAATATTCATAAAGAACTGTAATTTAATTGATAAAATATGAAAATAATTAAGTAAATAATGAAAAAAACCTATCGGGCTATTAATGAATTTTGAAAAACGAAATGAAAAAAAATGTCACGTAGCTTATTTAAAATTGTAATCGTAATATTTATTTATTTTTTTGTATTGTATGGAAACATGAATGAATGTATTTGACATGTGCGTGTGTTTCAGTGTAAATGCAAATGCAATTGTGCAGTTTTCTATTTTTATTCATTTTATTTTTTTATTTTAAATATTTTCATTCATCACCACGGCGAATTACCTAATTGGTTACAGTGCTTGGCCTATGGCCTAGACCTTTTACTTCATCCTAATCCTACGGGTCAGCCGTATGAGACCTGATACTTAGCTCAGTGGTCTGGTTAAACTATTTTAATAATAATAATAATAATAATAATAATAATAATAATAATAATAATAATAATAATTTGATTTGTATTAGAAGCAGATCTCCTGCAAAATTATATTTTCATCTACGTCCCAGAAGTTAATATATTCACCTTATTTATCTGATAGCTCGTTTTTCTGTAATTACAAAAGTGGTGCTTTCTGTGGGCATGCCATGATTTTACAGGGATTCGGAACCACTTTTTCTTTCTTTAGGCTCTCTTATTTTGTCTCCCGTAGGGGGCTAGAGCCGTCAGTGCACCTCGTGCGGTGCACCGTAGGCATTGCGTAAGGTTCTTTGCAGCGTCCCTTCGGCTCCTAGCTGGAACCCCTTTCGTTCCTTTTACTGTACCTCCTTTCATATTCTCTGTCTTCCATCTTACTGTCCACCCTTTCCTAATAATTGATTCACAGAGCAACTGCGAAGGTTTCCTCGTGTTACACCTTTCAAACCTTTTACTGTCAATTTCCGTTTCAGCGCCGATTGACCTCATAGGTCCCAGTGCTTGGCCTTTGGCCTAAAGTCTATATATGTTCAGTTCAATTCAATTCACTTATTTTGCCATTTGAGTAATGCCCTACATTATGTAAATTTATTTGGTCTTTTGCCTGTTTAGCCTTTTCACGTATAAAAAAAGAAAATGATGCCCCATTATCCAGGATGGCTGATTTCGAACACCTGCCATACTTGCAGCTTTTATTTCATAGATGAAATATAGTTCTTTCGTATGAAAAGGTCCTGTTAATTTCCAAGTTGAGAATGATCTTCCATCTTGAGTATATTATCCGTAGTGATGTATTACTCGCAACAACAAAAACAATTAGATAAATAAAAAATGAAAATATTAATTTTTACTGTTAGCTCTCTCATCAAAAGGCTGATAATGTTTTTGCCAATTTCTCTCAGGATATCGGCTAATGATCTATAATTCCAGTGATAAGCTGGTTAATAATCGTTTTATGATCAATTCCGAATCGATTAATGCAATTAACACGGCATTCCCGGGATTTTTGAAGAGCTTATTATTGGTTCATTAAAACAGTAACGAGTTCCAATAATTGTCTTAGTCCTTCCCGTCCTTTCTCATTCCTTCTCATCCCCCTTCCTTTTCATCCCTCCTCCAGAGCGTCTTTCCTGTTTGTCTGTGACTACTAAGGTCGTGTCAGTTTCTGAGGATGTCGCCTTTGTTGCTTGTTTTCTTTCAGCCATTTTTCATTCGGGGGAATTTTTCAGCTTTGATGGATGGTGTTATTTTGTCTTGGTTTTTGTTGACGTTACAAAATTGATGGAAAAGCTTTTGATCCTTATTAGGAAGGTAATATTTGGAGCGGAGGGAAACTGCCCATAATTCCATGGAAAGCTATGAAATTATTGTATTTCTCCTGGCGAGTTCGGTTTTCTTTGGGGTCATCATCAGAAAGTTTGATTCGATAGGAGAGAGCACAGTGTTCTTCAGAGCGTTCCCCCAAGACTAATAAAAAGAAAAGATCTCGTAAAACTCACGAACGTATTTCCGCTTATATGTTTAGCATAGAAATATTTTTTATCAACCATTTCGCGGCCACTCAACTTCCTGTAACTTTCCATTCCAACTCGCGTCCCCCTTGTTCATCTTCATTCTCTCATCTCCTCGTATCATCAGTGGAGTACAGTTTCGCCGTCACAACGCCCAACATGCAGAAAACTCCCATAAAAGAGCGGCTACAATTCCGGCATCTTCGAGATTCATCTGGGGAAAGCGACGAAGAAGTTATAGGGGCCTGGATCTCACGACATCATTGTTTGTGTACTGCTCCAGTTGAGCCGGTCTTCTTCTCTTTTGTTTGATGCTCTTTATGTCTTTGTTTCTTTCTTAGTAATAGGTATAATTATTCATATAATTTTAGCATTATGAATGTATTTTTGTATTATATATTTCGATTGGTTAATTGTGCGACAAGTACATCCTATGTTCTGCATTTCGGATTTTATATACTTGATAGGATATATTTATATTTTAGGGTTATGTTTTTATATTATTCCTGAAAGGTTGATACAATACTTGGTGATGTGATGTGGTTCGGATGCCTTAATACATATACTCACTGCACGGTAATCATTCATGAAGCCTGAAATGCTGAACGTTCGTAATGATATAATTTGCCAGAAGCGTGTAAGACATGTTTTGTAAAAGCAGAGAATGATACCAATACAAAGTATTAGATTGTACTAGTGGACCACTTGAACCGTTATCATTCCAAAAAGAGAAAAGGTTCCCATGTCGGCCGACAGAGGAAATTACTGGAAAAAAGTTAGGAAAGTGCAAGCAGCGAGAGTACGGAACTTGAGTTTGAATATTGTATAAGTATGAAGTCAGCAAAAAATTCACCATTTTTTCAGGGAATACAAATAACAAGAAGTATCCTTCTTGTTCTCATACGATATCACAATAGGGCTTATCATAAAAAAAATGGAAACTGCCTTGAATTTGTAATGAATGCACAATTACAGTTTCTTAGTGCTTAATCCATGGCCAACTAGGCGTCGTTTGAATCTGCAGTTTCCGATTATTTATAAGAATGGTTTCGAGGGGTTGGAGCATTCGTATGGCTGTTAATTTCTCCATTTTACGAGAGAGTATGAGCGGAATCTAAGTTGGCTTAGTTTGCTTACAATTATCATCATTATTTCCTAATAGTGCCGCATAGCTTTAATGATGTAACTGGCAGGGCAATTATAACAGGTTTACATGGTTACTTGAAAAACTGTTTACTTTGTTCCTTAATCACCAATTAACTGAAAATGAATGGGAGACTGGTACACATGAAGTACTTTTCTATCGTGTGTAAGTGTAGGGGATTTGGGAAGACGAGAGATCATTAGAAATCTGCTCTCCACACCGGGATCTTTTTCTGAAATGTTATGCTCTTCTTCATTCAGAAGGCCGGGTGTCAGACGTTCAAAAAATCACGAATATTTTACGGATGTTTGTCGCACGGTAGCTTTAGTCTGAAACTTTGAGGCGCTCCAGCGTATTTCAGATACCTTTGACATGCAGTTATCTCCCCTTTGTCCGTTCTCTGTCTTTATCGCTTATTTGTCTTTTATTTATTTGTAGTCACATCTCTGCATATTTTAAGTGTCAAATTTCAGCCCCTATTCGCATCTGATCGTTCTCTGCGCCATCACAGACCAATTTATTTTAAATAAAACAAATTTTTTTGAGAAGGGCAATAAGTGCAATGACATAACCATGTAGCAACCCACAATTTACTGCAAATTAACTTGGCAAGACCTAGTCAACATTAACGCCGCGTCTACTTCGTTCATGGATAATTTCAATTACATTTGCATATTTAACGGAATACTGTCAAATACCTTCACGTGATACACAGAAACCATCAGAAGGGAATTTTTAATTCCATATACTGCTGCACAATATGTCTTAAACAAATAAATTTGAGGCGTGACATAACCTTCGTGAGAGAAAGTAAACTATGAAAAGAACTTTCGAATGGAGCTCAAGTATCTGTTTGGTAATCCAGTGAAGCTAATTAAAACTTTGCAAGACACGCTGTATATTAATTTACGGAAAGTTACTCTAGATATAATGAAATTCCTAGAGTAAGCTCACCATTGTAGTGATGAAATTACGTAAATTACGTATATATCTTAAAAGTCATTGAATTAAAGATATAAGTTTGTTTCACATTCTCTTGACTAAAATTGATTTTTATGTAATATAAGGTAGTGTGTTAACGTTGGAGAAACAATTGTTTGGGAAGTTGAAAACATTCATACATTTTTGTGATTTTTCTCTTATTACATTTAATGAAATCATTAATTAATTTACCATACCGTTGTCATTATTAGCAGAACAGTTGCGAAACCAAATCCTATTCTCTCTCTCTCTCTCTCTCTCTCTCTCTCTCTCTCTCTCTCTGTCTCGTCGCGCTCTCGTCTCTCGTCTCTCTCTCTCTCTCTCTCTCTCCTCTCTCTCTCTCACACACACACACACACACACACACACACACACACAATTGTACACCAGAAAGCAATGTTATCTGGCTTCCTTACTTTTCGAGCCCAGAAAAATGTGTTTAAATCCTTGTCCTTTGTGAAATTCTTAACAGAATTGTAGTGTTGTTTACAGATCTACTAAAGAAATTCGCCACACGACATCTGGTGATGCCTAATATGTAGAATTAAGAGGAGCTCATAATTCAAGATAAAATATCGTGTACCTCTGAACCTTCTGATGATATCGGTTTGGCACAAATGACGAGCTCTGCATCCTCGTCTGACAATCTTTTGGAAAAGACTATGAAACCCTCTAGTATAATTAAATTGGATCCCTATGCTCCAGCACGGAGCAAAGGGAAATTGACTAGAACTGTATTAGAAATAGGACCAAGTATATTTGAAGCTTTGTATGATAAATATTTTACCGTTGATTTTGAAGATTCTAATTTTGACATTTTTAATGTGTACAGATATATTGTGATGTAATAGAAATATTGAAAGATCAAGGTGTGTTTAGAAATGAAAGAATGAAGATCTGTGAAGCCTTATTTCCACTTACAAATTTAAGTATTATGTCTAAATCTATTCGCTTACCAAATGTGGTAAAAGCTGCATGGCTACATTTAACGCATTTATGTATGTCCGAGGAGATGTGTTTATTGTCATGAAAATGGACTTACTTGTGTTAATGTAGTGAACCGGGGCATGGCTGTATGTTATAAGGACGCAAGATGTATACATTGTGGAGACAGTCATCCATCTTCTTCACAGAATTGTAATGTGTACATCAAGGACACCCTTTACTATTAGGTAGTTTGAGTCTACCTTGAGTGTAATGAATCAATTCCTGGACTTGATGTAACATATGCAGTGATTAAGCATGCCCCCGAAAATACTAAATGTTTTTTTTTATATTACCGTTATCAACAGAATATTTTGAGGATATATCCACCTTTAGTTATGTGTGATGTTAAAATTACTGCCATTTGCGAAACCAGGGAAATACCCATTCAAGACAGAGAATTATCGTCCTATTGCACTGACATCACGTCTGTGTACGATCATGGAAATAATGGTGAATACACGTTTGATGTGGTACTTAGAAAGTGGTAAATATTGTCACCTGCACAGTGTAGTTTTCGAGGTATGGCCCGGCTCTCGAGTGCTCAGTGCAAGGTGATAGATAATAACGGTCAGCCATGCGTTATGAGTGTCCAAAGTATAACAAGTAGCGACTCTCAACTTTTGGAAATTAATCAGTGGAAAAAAAAAAATCAGAATCTTCCGCATTTTCACTCCTTCCAATTTTTATGTTTATGAAGAGATGTAATGTAGCTTAAAAGAAGAGATGTAATGTATCTGATAAAATACAAAAATTCTTAGGTCATTTAGTGAATTGAAAAATGTAAATTTTATTTCTTTTGTATGTATGGATACGTGAGTAAATGTATTTATTGTGTGCATATGTTCCATTGTGGAAGCTTGTGCCTTTGTGCAATTTATAGTTTAATTTTCACTCATTTTATTCTAATCCTTTGGGCCAGCTCTATGAGAGCTGAAAGTCATCTCAGTGGTCTGGTTAAACTACTTTAATAATAATAATAATAATAACAATAATATAATAATAATAATAATAATAATAATAATAATAATAATAATAATAATAATAATAATAATAATACAATAGTAATAATAATAATAATAATCTTTGTTTTTTAGAAGGCTTATAGTACAGCGTGGAGATATGGCAGTCTGAGGATTTTTTATGAATGTAACCTGAGAGGCAATTTGCCCTTTTTATCAAGATTAGCAAAAATATCTGTTTCTGGTTCAGGTTAGAGGAACAATGTCAAATGTATTCATCCGAATATGAGTGCCACAAGGAAGTGGTCTTAGTGTAACCTTGTTCACCTTAGCAGTCAATGGGTTATTCCAAAATAATTCGCCGAGATTTAAGTCGTACTCCTTTTGTTGATGACTTTTGATATCTTTTGCAGCAACAGTGATGGCAGTAGCTGAACGCCGCCTTCATCTCGGCATTGATCATATAGTGAAGTGGGCTTAGGTGAATGGTTTTATGATTTCTGTAAGACAGTAATCATTCCCATTTGCTGTATAGGTGGCATCCGCAGAGAATTCCATGTGTTGGTGAAACACGGTTTCATGGGTTGGTTATTGATAGCAAACTGACTTAGATTCCACATTTGAAAAAATATAAGGACATGATACTTAAAAGCATGAATTTCCGAAAACCCAGATGCTGAGACTATACAAAGCCTTAATCTTTTCCAAATTAACTTATGGGTTTGAGGTGTACACTTCATCTAAAAATATTAGCCCCAAAGTGCTCAATTCAATTCATCATAGAGAAGCAAGGTTAGCTACAGGAGCATTTAAATTATCTCCCGCTGAGAACATGCAAATAGTAATGTAGATAATAATGTTTTTATTTATTTCAATTTTGATAGAAATTGTATCTTTTTTTTTTTGAGATTAGAATATTTTAGTAAGCGAAAATGTTGACGCTTTTACAATGTGAATTCATGCGCTGTCATTTTGACCGGTCGGTCGTTCTACATGGGCACCATTGGCGGTTGTTCTAGCATTAATATTAGATGGGTGTGATTTTCTTGATAGATTAATCCTGTTTATGTTCAGTGGTTTTATGTTTGAAAAGCTTAGGGCTAAACGTTGAAATGAGCGTTTGAATTCAGAGAGAGTAGAGGGAGATGGAAATACAAATGTTGGTGTAAACAGAAAAAGCCTTTACGGCTTCCAGAATAAAGGGTTACAGCGCTAAATCTTACAATGATAAATGCTGCAATAATTTGTCTTTATGGCCCCTGTAGTATTTACGTGAAGCTATGAAGGTTTTGTGCGATATATAGATTACCATTTAGTCGTCCACTCAGTAATGGGATTATGTGTGAAGTATAACTATTATTATGTATCGAGGTAAACAAGTTATGTAAATTTTATAGTTTATAATTGGCAGTGTAAATTGTTTTTGATATAGGCTTTCATATGTTTTTACACTTTTGCTGCCGTTCATTTGTTTTATCAATTCCTGATAAAAGACTATTTTTTTTATTAATTCCAGATAAAAGACTGTAACTATTACTTTCTCAGTCTTTTTATATTTTCCTTTTATTATAATATGTGGCTCATTAAGTAAGCAAAAGGATTTTTCTTTTTGATTTTGAAAAATGGGCCTCTTGTGGGATTTTTCTCAATAACTTTGAAGTTTATCGTTGTTGTCCCATGATATCTGATCGGTTGTTTATTCCGTGTGTTTTGTTATATTTTTATATTTTTTCATGCTTTTTACACCCAAATTCAGTTCCTCTCTCTCTCTCTCTCTCTCTCTCTCTCTCTCTCTAAACAAATAGTCGTCTTTCACAGTGTGGGTGTGTGTCTGTGTATGTGGCTGGATACAAGGGGCCCATGTTAAATATTTGCATTATTAGTACCTCGGGTAACGGAATTAGGAGTCTTCTCCCTGCAGTTTCCGTTTACTTTTTACACCATACGAGGACTCTCGACGTCACTTCTTCTCCCTTCAGCAAATCGAGGAAAAATCAGCTACTTGTATCCGCAGTGTTTACGCTAAAAAAGGGGAAAGGTTAACTCGAACGCATCTCCCACCCAGTCGTTACTTATAACGTTAAGTGAAGTTTTTGAATTCTCTTTAGCGGTTTAGTCAGGTTATTTCTGAATAATGGTTTTTCCAGCAAATTGATTTATTGCAAGAATGTGAGAATGAAGAATATGAACTCTCATATGTTTGCTGAAATTTCAAAATTCTTTTGAAGAAACTCACCTTTGCAAGAACTCCCATTCAGCATTTGAAACTACACACGAATTTGGTATCTGTACTATCAGGATGCAAGAGGTGCATTTGTCAACAAATTAAATTGTTAAATCACTTGAGAGAATTTTAGGAGGCTATTTATGATAGGACATTTAAACAAAACATTTAGATTTGCGTGAAGGTGCGCCTGGCCAAAACTCCCCTCGTACTAGAGATGTTTGTCCGTAAACTGCCTGTCTCACGTGACAGAGGGAAGCTAAAGCAAACACAGCGGGTTATCAGAAAAACACACAAACACCTAAATATGAACACAAATATTCTGAACTTGGGTCCCCTGTCTGCCTTGACATTCAAAGCTAGACCTTGCCTTCCACAATTTACATAAGAAGCAAACAACTGCAGAACAGAAGCAGCGTTTGTTTTGGAATTTCTGTCTGTTGAGTGTCTCCGAAGCAATAATAAAATTAGGAAGTGAATGACTGATTTCGTTTTGTTAATTTTCTTTTGTTATCCATTACTTTGCTATAACAGATGTCCCAGTTTGCTGTACTGGGTATTTTAGCAAGAAGCATTTGCATCAGAAGTCATTTGTTAGTGGGCTGTGTAATTTGTTGGTAATAAGAAGCTTTTGGTGGGTTTTCTGTCCAAGTTATTGCTGCATTTAGCAATGTACCAATGTTCGTTTGGCACTTAGTTGCCACAAATTATCATCTTGTCTCATTCTACTTCTGGTATCATATATATGTATGTATATATATATATATATATATATATATATATATCTATATATATATATATATATATATATATATATATATATATTATGTATATATATAAGTACATGAATTTTTATCACATCACGGTAACTAATATACACGCATTAAGCTACAAATGTCCATAATTCGCTCTACCTCGGTATTAATATATTTTCATATATGTCAACTGAAGGGGAATTTTTGTTGTTGATATAATTTCGTCCTCTCGTGGATTCGAACCAGCGGACAGAGGAGAAATCAGGACTTCAGTGAAGTTACCGATTGAAGTCCTGATTCCTCACGAGAGGACGAAATTATTATCAACTAAAAAATTCCCTTTCGGTTAACATATATTAAAATGTATTAATTCCAAGTTAGAGTGAATTGGATAGTAAAGGATATCTGTAGATTAATGCATATATATATATATACATATATATATATATATATATATATATATATATTATATATATATATGTATACATACGTATTAAATTTCTTATTGACACCACGATCGGTCCCAGAGTTCGATCTTGATGTCAGTTAGAAATTTATTTCTGTTTTTCTGTTCTGCACGTAATCTTGGGTTGATTATTTCTATCATATATATATATATAATATATATATATATATATATATATATATATATATATATATATGATTTATATTTACATGCATACATACAAGCATGTATACATAAGGAAGGCATTTTTAGAGAGAGAGAGAGAAAGAGAGAGAGAGAGAGAGAGGTCACCAATTATTTTATTTTGATAAAGAAGTGTCACGGTTTATTCGACATGAATTGCGTCGTAGAAAAGTTATATAAAGTCATGAATTACTTCCAAGTACAGGTACTTCGGTTTCTATAGTTTCGAATTTGTGGTAGATAGAATCCAAGATATGAAATGACAAGTTTATCTGGCTCTATCTTCATTATCGTTGTAATGTAAATCTTCTGTAGTTTTCAGTTTATTCATATATATACTGCATTTAGTTAACGCAGGAAAACTTTTTTCACAGTAAACAAATTGAACGCAAAGCTGAGCAGAACGAAGTACTCGGATTTATGACCTAATAATAATTTTCACTTTACCTTCTTTATGCCTTAGAATTTTTTTAATGTGTTAAATTTGTTAATGTCATAAGAGAAATTATTTTAGAATATTACATGTAGAACAAATAAGGAAGTGTTTAGCAGACGAAATATTAATCATCAGCTTGGAATAAACGCCACATTAACACCCATTGTATCACTGCCAACCATAGATTTCTCCGTGGGTGCATTTATGATTTGGTGCTTGAAGAAATTTTTACCACTGCATGAAGCTCTCTCTCTCTCTCTCTCTCTCTCTCTCTCTCTCTCTCTCTCTCTCTCTCTCTCTCTCTCTCTCTCTCTCTCTCTCTCTCTCTCTCTCTCTCACACATTTTTTCGTCTTTCCCCTTCACTACTTTAATTCAATATTTTCCACTTATCGTCCATATTTCGATTTTTCTTCAAACCATTTTTTAAACTTATTAAATCAACCCGCTTATTGTTTTGCACTGGGAAAGTCGCCCTTGGGATGATACGACTTAAGTATGAAATCCTTTTGCCTGTGTTCTCTCCGTCGCAGCTGTCAAGTGCAAACAGCTGATTGTGCCGCTGGACGCCATTGGCTTCCCAGCGGTAATGAGAAATTCACCGAAATATCCCCTTAATTGAAAACGGGATTAAGAGGGGGTGTGGGGGAGGGGGGGGGAACTGTTACTGGGGCAAGTGTCCCTCTCTCCCCTACTCTGAAAGCGCCGTCGGTTTTTAAGGATTTATATTATGGAGGATGTGTATTTTTTGGCACTTGTATTTACTAACAGTTTTTATTTTTCATTGGGGGTTCAGAAGGGGGAGTCTGTTTACTTATTTTTCTTTTTATCTGTTTTCTTTCTCCAGGGATTTTCAACTCGGCATCCGGGATAGGGTAACAAAAGAGACTTCCCTTCCCCCCCCCCCCCCCCCCCCCCCCCCCCCCCCCCCCCCCCCCCCCCACTCTTTACGTCCCCCCCCCCCCCCACGCTGTTTTGCATTACGGGAGGATAATGATTTTATAATGACCATTATCATCATTTTTGACGACTACTATAATTTTAAAAGAGAAGTGTCGCATGTTTGTGCGTCGCATTAATATATGAATTGAGGCGGCAAGTCCTCGCTGCCCCTGTTCTCCAGCACCATGAGTCCTTTTTTCTACTCGAGTCATTCCCCCGTCTCTCTCTTCATTTCCCCCCACTACGCCATTTTTTTTTCAAAAAGTTCATAAAAGTTCATATTGAGTTGCATGAATAAAATGCATCGAATCGATTAACCTTTTGTCTCTCCTTTCGATTCAGTTGTTTTCTTCAAAGTTTAGTTTTCACTTCTCTTTTTATCTCTTGAGTCCCGGGTCTTTAGGTTTGATTTTTCCTTTTGATTTTTTTTATTCCTCTTCAAATGGATTGCCAGAGATGAAATGTCATTTTTCCTTTTCGTGGGAGAGGGAGAAGGGAAGAATTACATTTTAACCTGAATTACGTATTTGTTTGAGTGAAGCCTGAACTCTCTATGATTTATGAAACAGTTTGAGACGAGATCCATGCGACCCTTGAACATCCCTAGGAGAAAACGTGGTGTAACAGCCCCCCCCCCCCCCCCCCCCCCTCCTCTCTCTCTCTCTCTCTTCTCTCTCTCTCTCTCTCTCTCTCTCTCTCTCTCTCTCTCTCTCTCTTCTCTCTTCCGAAAAACGGTATAAAGAATATCGATCGAAAGGTTAGTACTGTACCTTTTTAAGTTTGCCAGTGGTTTTGAAAAAAAATATTTTCAAGTTTGGGAGAAAGACATGAAACTGAAAAATTTCCGGGAATGAACATTTTTAATCAACTGCAATTAAATTCAAATTTTTAATTTGAATTTAATTGCAGTATACAGCAACGACAAGCGAAGCAAACAGCATTTTGATGTCTCATAATTTAATATGCCAGTGCATGACATTAGCTGTACGATATGTTCCTTCTTGGGAGAAATTGGAAAGCTGCTGTCACCTCTCCTGATTAAATGCTGCTGATTGAGATGAAATAAATCAGCTGTTTCATGATTCGTAACAGAAATGAGACAGTACTGCAAGGAGGAGTTACAATCGTTTTCCACCACACAGAAGCCAGCCACATTGCTTGGAGAAGTAAAAGTCCAGGCAGATGTGAGGAGTGGTGAAAACAGTCATGTTCCTGCCTCATGGGCATTGTGGCAGATTGCTTTCTCTGTTGAAAAGGACATCCTGACGTGTAACACGAGGGAAGACGCCATTTGTGCATGTCAGTAGGTTTCTGGTGGATTGAGAAAGATGGTATATCACATCTTTATTCTTCTTCGTCGTACGACTTTAATCCCGTCTTCGTGTGGGGTCGGCTGTCCGAGTCTTCTCACGCCCAATGATGGTTCTACCTTTAGACCTATGTATAAATCCATTAGGTATGCATTTTATGACTGGAAGATTATATTTACGATGTTGTCTACATATTCATAAGAAAAGTTAGTTGGTTCTGTTTTCCTTGAAGTTTTATTAGAATAATTGCATTACATTTGCATTCAAGTTGCAGTGATGAAATTATTTTTGATAAGTACCGCTGGTGACGAAGGACTTACCAAATATATTTCCTCTTGGGTGTAAGTTATTTCCGAGGTATAATGAACTGGACAGGAAATAATATTTTTGTATAATATTATAAACATAAAAATGCAACGGTTTATGTGACAAAAAATTCATTATTATGTAAATGTATGCGTGCTCGTGTCAATGGGTATCTATGTGTGATGTCTATTATGTGTCTAACTATACTCTGTTTTTTTTCATCTGTCCATCCGCCTGTGGTGTTTTTGTATGGTAACACTGCGTCCCGGGCTTTAAGTTACGCTACATGTAAGTTTTAGGTAAATAAAAGGATATCTGGGTGTACATTTGCAACTGAAAAGTGTTTTAATAATTTACTGTATGCGTATTACACCATTAATATTCGAAATAGGTTATTTAATATTCGAAATAGGTTATTGTTATTATTGTTGAATGTAAGCTCTCTTTTCGGGGTGGCGAATGGAACAGCTAGACGCAGTGGCGGGAAAATTGCTTCTCTCGCTGTTCACTACGGCAAGATGTCAACGTATTACTTCATTATACGTAAGTATATCAGTATGTACTGTTAATTTTTTTTGAAGTGTGTTTCAGCCAGATACGATATGACGTAACTTGGTTTAGCATCTGCTTGATGGAATTTGCGTCTGGCTGTTCCATTCGCCACCCCAAAAAGGCAGCTTACATTCAACAATAACAATATCCTATTTCGAATATTAACGGTGTAATTTGCATACAGTAAATTATTAAAACACTTTTCAGTTGCAAATGTACAACCAGATATCCTTTATTTACCTAAAACTTACACAGCGTAACTATTTCAAGCCCGGGACGCAGTGTTACCATACAAACACACCACAGGCGGATGGACAGATGAAAAAAAACAGAGTATAGATAGATGTATTGCCTTCTGGCACAGCAAATAGCAATATTCTCATATATATCTGTAATAATGTAAAAGTTTTTAAATGACGTTTAATCACCTGCGAAAGGCGTTCCCCTAACTAGGTCACTATATATGCATTCATACATGCATACATACATAATACATACATACATACATTCATTGAGAATCGGCGTGAGCAGCACTAGATCTTTTATTGGGGGTGATATCTAAGCGAACAGCAACGACATAAAGCGGTTTATGGGAATTTCATATTCATGGCGATAGGAACCCCAACTGTGTCGTAGGAGAAATAGCCGACTTATAGATAGGCTATTGATTTTTTCCACTCTTTTTTTTCTGTTTCAGTTTTGGTCCTTAGCTTCACTGTACAATTGCAGTTGCTTTCAGGCGCTATTTCATGTTTTTCCTGTAGTTTTTCTACATATTCTACTTTTCGGTGGTGGTAATCGCAACGGCGATTATTTCATCATAGTCGCACGAAATAATGGAAAGCATGCTTTGTTAAGTACCTATTCGGATTAGCTAGGAATTTACTCAAAACTCCCAACCACGTATGGTAACATTATATCAATATTGTTTTCATAAGAGGCTCTGTCAGACTTAGCTAAGGGGTAAGAATGTTCACGTTTCATCTGAAATGTCTAGGACGCCCCCTTTTCACTGCACAGAAAAACTTTATCATTCATTCATTAGAAATGTGAGGCGTTGGTTTCTGTATTGCATTTACTGTTTTAATTAAGGAAGTTATTTTTGGGTTACTCAGTTGAGTCACCAATAACATCCTACCTTCAGTTGCTGTTTTTGCAGATATTGAAAAATACAAAACTTGAGAACATTTTAGAATCACTTCACCACTTCTAATAATTCAAGTAATTGAACATAAAGAAGTCATCTGAACCAAAAATACTCAAGCTTCAAGTCCAGATAATTAAGTGTATAACTGTAGAACTCTCCAAGAGGTAGTTCTCGTTCGTCATATCTCTCTCCCGAGTTGGCAGTCCTCCGCAGTGACATACTTAGTGGCAAGTTCGAACTTTTGATTCAGTTAGGGTATTGTGCTGCTGCTGCTGCCAGATTTACATCTCTTCCTCTGAAATTGTCCAAGTTTTAAAAAATCGAAGTCAGGAGAATATGTAATCGGAAAAACTATATATTACCCTTGGTTATGTTTGCAAGACTGAAATTGTTGGTCAGATGGATTCTCTTTTCCCAAGTGCGCTAGAAAGCGACTGTAAGTGTATGGTTTAAAAATTTTAAAGCAATTAATTAAGGTTGTTTTTGGTCAGGGTAACACGTTTTGTCTGTTTTGTTTTTAATGGTGTGCTGAGGTGTTGCATACATATATGGTGATGTGGAACTTTTACTCCCTTATCTCGATCTTATTGCGTTTTCCATTTGACATGCAAAGTTGTTTATGTTTTAGGACAGGAGAAGAATATAAATGAACAAAAGCATTATAACTCCGATGAGATCAGCGTCATTGTTACATATTGCATTGTCGTTACTGTTGCATTCATTGTTACATTGTGAGAGCAGAAATGTAGAATCATAATGGATCCTGTGCAACAATAAATAAATAAGAAAATAAATAGATAAAAATGGTTTGGCGTGACCACTTTGAAATTTGTAGAAATGTATATTTTTGAGTTGGGTTTTTCGCAATCCCATTTTCACTTGCGAGCGGCTGAGAAAGATAGCGTGTGATCTCTTTCTTTTGTTTAAGTATGTGTCGTTCTCATGCTTTTAATGGCGCTTGCAGAACTGTCTTTGACCATTAGGGTGTGTGATGGATCCAGAATAGACGTCGTTTTTGTGCTCTTTCCGGTTGAGTGTTCTTCTTTTAGACCAGAAGCATCTCCAAAAGGCTCTTTATAGCCCGGCTGCTCGTTTTGAGAGAGAGAGAGAGAGAGAGAGAGAGAGAGAGAGAGAGAGAGAGAGAGAGAGAGAGAGAGAGAGAGAGAGAGAGAGAGAGAGATACAAATAGCACACTCTCTCTGATCGATGAACATTATTTTTGCTTTTAATCATTATGGCACATCAATCTCTTTTATTAATTGTGTATTTAAGACTGAACTAATTGATGGAAGAAATGTTGAGTTCTAAATTTAAATGATAATGTTATGTAAAAACGAGATTGTATCACCTAACACCGCGTAAAAGTTTTGTTCTCTTTAACACATGCCTTTTGAGAAGAATACCTCGGTGGGAAGTAGATGGGAAAAACAATTTTAGGAGTTAACCTGTAATTGCATCGCTGAACCTTCACGCATAATTATAACTTAAGTTATTGCTGCCTGTCTAGCTGAAGAGGGCAGACCTTTTAATTTTTAGTGTTCAGGTTACTTATGAATCAATATACTTTTATTGCTCTGGTTACCAACGAATCTAATAGACTTATAATGATCTGGTTACTAACGAATCAATAAACTACATCTCAACTTTGCCGGCACGGTGCTTGATGGAACTGAAATTGGATTTGGAAGAACCTTTCGATAGTAGGTTTCCCTGTTGTTAGTGAACGAAGGGAGACGGCACTGAAGAATTGGGTTTAAACGCCTTTATATATTTATAATAATAATGAAGTATGATCTGTAGATTATGCTCTGAGCCCCGAAGATATGACAAAGAATCTTTAGGACTATTCAGAAAGTAGCGTCATTGAGAAGACAAAGCTAACAGTGCAAAAGTGATTTACTACTAGGCGAATATTATTGGAACTCCCGTATTTTTAGACGCCATATTGTAGGATACTCCAATATATACCCATACTTTATCATCCCAAGTCTAGTTTTATTACCTCCTGTGCGTAGAAAAATGTGAGATACTGGCGCTATAACTTTTAGTTTGAATATGTCTCCGAATGTCGGTAACAGTCCCAGGGCTTTATTACGTCCCGGCAAAGCGGTCAGGGAAATATAGTAGAAACCTTCTGAACTCGAGAGTCCGCATTTTGTCCCTCCCTCAGTACGGCCACACTGCAAACGTCTTTACGTCTAGCGACGAGCAGCAGTGGTAGAGTCAATCGTTGCATGGCCATACCGGAGCTGCCGAAGACGCCTGCGACACGTTAGTCGAAGCTTATCATCAGTGCAGAAATGTCATCATCAAGCTTGTCAGGAAAATGATCTTTATTTAAAAATACTTGCGTGAAATTTTGATGATATGCCAGTGAAAATATTCGGGATTCATGATTTTAATAAGAGTACAATGGAATGGAGTGAATTTCATAATTTACATATGCTGTTTCTAATATGCAATGCCAATTTTTATTTTATAAATATTTACGAATTAGCCAAGACTCGTTCGATATATTGCTCAGCACACTCGAAGAAAGGCTGAATAAATCCGTAACAAAAGAGAACCCATTTCTCCTGAATGTTAGCTCATTGCTCAGACTTAATTGCATTTAAGACGAGTCATCACATGGTCCAGTTGTGACAGTCGTTTTTGAAGAAAATGTTAGATTTGTGATAAAAGGCCTGGGATTTTGAAAATTCTGTCTTTTATTCAGTTATCAAGAGATTTAAGGCACATATATTCATGGATGAGCTTAAGAACTGACTAAGTTTGAGTTATTTCCAAGAAAATTGGCAGTTTTTGGCCACAATATTTGGGGAAAATCATACTCTCATTTCCTAAGGGGAATGCGGTTCCATTCATAATCATC
This sequence comes from Macrobrachium nipponense, assembly GCF_015104395.2. Lineage (NCBI taxonomy): Eukaryota > Metazoa > Arthropoda > Malacostraca > Decapoda > Palaemonidae > Macrobrachium > Macrobrachium nipponense. The sequence continues at coordinate 68,264,443 of NC_061110.1, read as the reverse complement.
TGAAGTTTTGCCTAACGATTTTGTCCCTGTTTATATCTACTTTTTTCCTTTTTTTATTGAAAGTACTGTGATTTGATGACTGTATCGGCGGTAATATATGAAGATTGGGGGAAGAAGTAGGTCTTGCGCGAGTCCATTTATCTCGATGATGTTCCTGGGAAGTGGGTCTAGAATGATAAGGCTGGGGATGATAGGTCATACTCATTTCATCGACAAGTTCGTCATGGAGGGTGGTGGGCCTGTAGTGTGTGGTCCTTTTGATATCCCTCTTACTACTGATGAGAGAAGGGAACTCCTGTGTGAATCCCTTCTGAGTTCACTTCTCTCACCTGCATACTTGGAACTGTCCCAAGTATGCAGATGAGAAAAGTGAACACAGAAGGGTTTTTTTAATAATGACCATGTTGCTCAAGTCAGGGACTTTTTAAAAGCTATTGCAATTTTTTATATCTTTTTTTGTTTACTGCCAGACCATTGAAAATTTATTTATCAAAGTTTCATCTTATAATCATTCTCATCAAGGTACTAGATAAAAGACAACTAACAGTGCCAGGTCATTAGAACACACTTCCTAAATTTAATAAAATTTTAGCAGCTATCACTGGAAAGGGTCTCATCTTTGAGAAGCAAGGCTTTTGCGCTCATCTCGGTGAAGGACAAGGATCAATCTTAGGGAAATGTTACCATTTTTAGCAAATACACATCACTGATATCATAACTAGGGATATTACAACATTTCAAAATTATTTTACACAAAGACAAATCATAGCATTAGGAAATATAATTCTGTGTATGGGGAAGCGATGACGAGACTTCTCATATTGACGTCAGAAGCCTATGATATCTCGCCACTCTGTTTGGAAGATCGGAAGACGTTCCTCCTGCTGAATGATAAAACTAGAATTAGTCTTCATTTTTAACGAAAAAACCGACAGTTGAATTAACGCAACTCTCTATTGGATGCTGCTCGCTGCTGCTGAAATTATTTGATGAAGACGACGAAGTTATTTTTCTTTTACAGTTTTTTTTATTCTGCCGCAGACGCGTTCCCAAAAACCAGAGAAATAGTCTCTCTCTCTCTCTCTCTCTCTCTCTCTCTCTCTCTCTCTCTCTCTCTCTCTCTCTCTCTCTCTCTCTCTCTCTCTCTCTCTCTCTCTCTCTCTACTGGCGCGACCGAACCGACTAAAATCTCTCCTCCCCAAATCAAATGTCCGATATAAGTTCGCTGGGGAACGCTGTGCAAATTTCCTAACGAAGGCTAGAATTTTTTATTTCTTGTCAGAATATTTTTCTGAAAAATTCCGGGGCTTTGTTCTGTTGAAGTTTTAGTCTGTTGGAAAGGTGCCTTTTTTTATACAGAAGTTTGTTGGAAATCGATTATGTGCGTTAACAGTAAGGATAAACAAAATCACATATGGTCTAGGTACATATAAAAGTGTTAAGTGATAAAGCTGTACAACACAAACAGACGGGTTAGAAAAAACTCTAGCAATCAAGAACTGACATTATACCATGAGGTTTGTAGTCGAACTTATGAGAATTCCGGAGAAATTTTGTACACTATATATATATAACTTTGCAAGTTGGTCAGCTTTCTCATTCATGTGTGTGTGTGTGTGTACGTATGTATTTTAGGAAAGCTTCTTTTCATATTGATATTCTCTCCTTCCCATGTTGGGGTGGCTGGGAATGAGAAAGCTGACCAACTTGCAAAGTCTGCGGTCAGCTCCCCAGAACCCTCAAGATGCCTACTACCATATCGGGATTTGTATCCTCTAGTCGGTCAGAGAATTAAAAAATGTTGGCAGTCCCAGTGGGAGGATATTTTAACTAATCAAAAAATGCGCAGTATCACTTCATCAGTGTCTCCTTGTCATATCCATATATGCCAAGGAGACAAGAAACGATGTTGTGCAGATTGAGGATTGGATATACAAGACTCACACATGGGTTCTTGATGTCTCGTGAAAATCCTCCATTTTGCGATGATTGCACTGTGCCCTTGACTGTGAGACATTTGCTGGTTGAATGTCCCAGACTTGGAAATTTGAGACTTAGGTTCCTGTCTTGGGGATGTGATAGAGGAGGTAATTTTATTCTATCTACAATTCTTGGAAAGGATTGTAATATAGAGCAGATGTATATTTTTATGAGGGAGGCTGGCCTCCTCACCAAAATTTAGATTATATGATAGAATATCTATGTAAGAATTAATATATTTGAACAAATATATTTATATAAATATATTTTTGGATTTTTTATATTAAATTAATTTCAGATTTAATTCTACTTTCAATCTAAATTTATTTCGGTGTCAATGACCGAGATGTTGTGACACCAGTTTTTAACAGACATAATCAATCAATCAATAATCAATCCCAATGGGGAGGAATTTAGTATTATGTATTACGGTTTGAAATATCGTTGCCTTCCATGTCAAATTATCTTATAAAGATTTATCTTATGAAGATTTTTATTTAATCGCATCCCAGAGTTCCTGAGATATGGTGAACCCTAACTTTCCATTATGTATTTTTTGTCTGTATTTTGCTTCTTTTCTTAAACCATTTTTTTAAAGAGAGCTGTGATAGTTATGGAATTGGCTGGACGGAATGGGGGACTTTACTAAATAATCATACATTTTCCCGTGATCCTATGAGATCACAATAATTTAATGATTAAATATTATGTTCAAAAGTAATTTCATCAGAAAATAAACTCATCATACTTTCTGCCATAAATATTATGTTCAAAAGTAATTTCATCAGAAAATAAACTCATCATACTTTCTGCCACTACTTTATATTAATCTCTGTGTATGAATTATCTATATATTTATTGCACAGTTATATTAAGAAATTGACTATTCACGTTAAGCACATCTCTGTGGCTGAGCGCATTAGATACGAGAGTTATAAACGTGGTGGGAAACTATAGATTTGATTATAATCAGCCAAATATGCTTTCATTAAAAACACACTGGTCTATTTACAGACACTTTTCATGTTGGGTAACCATGGCCATTCTGCTGGAGTGCAAAGGCCTAGTGTCATGTTCCTTTGTCTGCATCGGTATCCAGACCTTTTTGTATTTTATTACCGAATATAAACTTTGACAGTTGTCACTGCTTTTATTTTCGTTCTTTTTAAGGGAAATTATTGATATGCTACGGTCGAAGGGAAATGGAAAGAATTCTTTAAAATATCGATTTCTTGTTCAAGAATAGGCCAGTGGGAGTCGTTTTCTCTGGTTCGATATATCAATACCCGCAGCTGTTGTCTACACCCGATTTGAGTGCAGATAATTCGTCAATTACTCAAATCACTCTCGAGAAGTCTGCGGGATCAAATGGTGCCGCCTATTATTATCCTGGACCGGAAAGAAAAGAAATGGAAGAAGAGGGCTTGGGGTCCAAGTAGAAAAGGGAAAAATATTGAAGGAAGAGGGACTCTTCAGGAAATTAAATTGGACTAATCACAAAGATCAAAGCAATCCGCCCAGCCCCCTTTTGTTTAGCCTTTTCATCGATTCCATTAAGCATTAGCATATGATTTTGATCCTTAAGCTACCCAAGAGTTTGATTCATATTGCCTTACCGCGAATGATAGCAAAAATGGTCTTTATTGTTTTCAACTCGAAGGTCTACATTAACGTATCCCTTCCTTAAAGACAAGCAGGCCTGATTTGGATAATGATGGCTATGTTCATGGAGGGTAGAGGTGGTATTAGTTTCCAAGAAACTCTTACTAATAAGAGGAAAAATAAAGGGAAAGGGCATTAAGGATTGGAAGTGTGAAGGGGTTTTGCGACCTATTGAGAAGAGATGGTTCTGATGAATGAAATGTAAAAGTTACTGCTGAGGACAGTCAATATACAAATTCATGAATGGTGGTTATTATTAATAAGCATCATAAATAAAGATTCTCTCTCTCTCTCTCTCTCTCTCTCTCTCTCTCTCTCCTCTCTCTCTCTCTCATTCCTACTTTGGTGAAATGTGCCTGCTTGTACTCTTGTAATGCTGAATCCACACACAAAAACACACACACACACATACACACACACACACACACACACACATATATATATATATATATATATATATATATATATATATATATATATATATGGCGGAGAGAGAGAGAGAGAGAGAGCCACCGCTCCCATCAAAATCAAAATGTGCTTCGTATGTGTATTGAGATTCTTCTGTTGGAAATTCCGTTATCTCCCGTTGCTCATTTCGATGTGAACTTGATCAAAAGACTTTTCTTCGATTTTTGCTCTCTTTTTGGAAAAATACATCTTTCATTATATATTTCGTTTAACTTTCTATGTAGTTTCCAGTTATCTATTTTTTTATGCTTTAGATTCTCGTGTAATTTATTTCCCGTCAAATGTCAGGAAAATTCTAGCATATGCAGTGTCTGTTGGACTGACGTGAATATCTAGTTGTTAACTTGGCATATTTCTTATGCCATTGAGTTCCGCTGCTTTAGTGAAGACGACTTCGGACAAGCACATTTAGAATTTTCCTTTTGGTGCCAATTTGTGAAAAATGACGTAGAGTTTGTCTTATCACCACAAGTATTTGCGTGTGAAAATTAACTTTGTGATTTTGTGGTTTCCTTTTGGTGAGGTTGCTTTCGAATGGCTGTATTTTTATTTCACTGCATTTCAGAGCTTTTTGGACCATCTGTTTTGTCTAAATGAAGACTGATTGTCCCAAAAAAATTTCGTCTTATATCATTTAAAATGGTTTCTGTCATTAGTGTCTTAATATATGGAACGGTTGTTATGCGCTGATTAAAGAAAATATTATTTGACATTATAATTTTTAATGGGTAGCTACTGATTCCCATGGACAAATGTTTTCCTTGCAATGTTTCTAATCCCGGACATCTTTATTCTGGCCCACTCGCCATTTAAAAGTCATTTTGCTGTAAATTTCCGTAACACCAGTGTTATTCTCAAACTGAGTTACACCAACTTTTCAAAGTTTCGGCAGTTTCAAAGCCTCAAAACTTAGTTATCTGTTAAGGTGCGTCCACACTGTCAAACAATGTCCGGCGGACAAACATTGTTACCAATTATCAATTGTCTGCCAGTCTTTGACTAGTGAGCAGAGTAAAAACAGTTGTTATACAAGTTCATCTGATACCACTGTTTGTTGCCGGATCTACTTCCACTGTTTCAACGCTTATGACGTCATCCTTCTTGCCTATGATATGGTAACAATGTTTATCCGTCGGACATTGTTCGACCGTGTGGACGCAGCTTTACGTTATAAAGAGCCTGAAAGAGATTCATGAACTTCTTATTTGTAATAAGTCCCTATATTGACAACAACAGAACTTCAAAAATATTCATGAATGAAACAATTTTATGAAACTTATATTTTAAGGGCTGTGACAAATTCAAAGATACATTTATTAGATGAAATACGAAAGATCTTCAAAGTTATTCGTTAATTTAGTCATTCAGTCTATTTTCAAAGCTAGAACAATTGCAAAGCTATTCATCAGTTGTGCCATGTAATGGTGGAGCACTGTAAGCAAGCATTAAGCTCTTATGAAATTTCAGGAATAACACATTGAGTGGCACTGCTGGGCTACAGGAGGAGGCACACCGGGGTGTACACAGATCTGCAAAGCAGTCAACGTTGTAACATAGAATACTAATGGCGGTTAACTTATGTACAAATGATAAAAGTCAAAGTGAGAATTACACAAAATACCCAAGTATCAAAGCCTCAATATTATGTTAATGCAATGAAATCACTATTAGCAAAGTGGCAAACACTAATATCACTTCAACACTAAATTCACACGAATATCACAGTTGCTATAACTCACGTAGATCTCTGATGGTGATGGGAATAAGAATGGGAAAGTGAGTGCAGGAACAGGAGGTGAGGGGTTTCCAATTTCAATTACCTTAGTCCGTGGACGGGACGAGCGTAGATTGAGCCAGGCTGTCAGAGGAGGGTCTTTGGTCATTTGCAGGGCTTACCAAGGAATCAAAGGGGGAGACACTCCTCATCAGGCTACTAGGGCTATCAGGACGGACGTTTAGACAGAGTTTGGTCGGGGAACAGTGTTGAAGGGTAAGCTAGCCGAGTATAACATCAGGACCCGAGTCGGAGATATCAGCATGTTGAGATGTCGGGTGTGACTCTACTTCAAAATGTGATGAGACCGCAGGGCTGGTTTGGGCATAATGCTGGACGTACTACTGCTGGTGTTGGCTAGGGCAAAGTGCAATTTGGCAGGCCATATCAGCCCATATTTATACTCAGTTTCGGGTAATTTGTCCAAAGTGAATATGTCTCCCAAAACTGGATTGAACTCCTCAAACTGAATTGATCATCTTGGATCCTTTTATCTCCGCTGCTAATTCTTTGCGGGTTCCTGAAAGAGGTCATTGGACGCCAGCAGATGAGGTATGAAAAAAGGAGAACAGTGGCACTAGATTGGGTCGAGAGGTTTGGGTTAGTGGGCTTAAATGCTGGTGTGAGAAGGCGGAGTCACCAGTGCAGAAGTCGCCAACAACAATGGCGAGGGAAATGGGTCAGGTAAAATGGTTAAGGGTCAGGTCATATGGGCCTCACGTGAGATGGTGTGAATCCTAGCAAGTGAAGGGCTGCTACCTGTTAATGGCTTCTGTCAAATTAGATCAGGGAATACAATGGGATACAATGGAATTTGATGTATGGCCAATAGGTACGTTAATATGAAATTAGGAATGTTTTCCACTTATGAGACAGTGGTTGGATACAAAAGAAAAAGAGGTCAAGTCAAATGTTCTCACGGCTTTCAACAACATCCCGACAATGAAGGATTGTTTACTGTGTCCATTAAATGAAGCAGTTTAATCTAGTTCTTTCGTTTTTTCCTCCTATTCGAATTCTACCCTATTCTCAAAATTTCCTTTTACATTATTCCCTCTAAATGAAAATTTGATAGAAGACGAGAAAAGTAGAGTCCAAAAGTATGCTTGTAGAAATATATATATATATATATATTATATGATATATATATATATATATACTATATAAAATATATATAATATATATATATATATATATATATATATAGAGACTGAGAGAGACGAGAGAGAGAGAGAGAGAGAGAGAGAGAGATATGCATGAGTGTTTGTGTGTGCTTACAATGTTATGCATTTTTGTATTTAATCTGTAACATATTGTTGCAGACTGTTTATTGACTTGAAAAATAGAAGTAATAGCATATGGGGTTAGACAGGAAATTAGGTGTAACAAGGAGTAAAATAAAGTGACTGATTGAAGTGCAGCTGTAGGCAAAAGTGATAACGTTATATTGTATACAAGAGACTAAAAACGTAGTCATTGACATAGCAGGTAAAATTGGGAGTTTGGGAAAGAACCATATATTGGCAGAAGGAAATCACTCCATAAGGCAAGAATAGCATATCCCAAAAGATGTCAATAACAGGAAAGTAGAACAGCAGCCAAGGTGCCTGAGCCATGGCTGGGATTTGTTCTTATGCCCTGTTCACACATTCACGTATCAAGGGGACACATGTGAAACATGGCCATACATGTGGTGAAATAGCCATGATCAACAGGATACGTGACACGGGCTGATGTGCATGAAGCAAGCGTATTATAGTGCTCCGCAAATTTATGCACTGTGCAAGCATGACGTGATGTTTACCGGAACTGGCCCAACAAGCGGCGGCACACCCAAAAGTAGAGTGCGGCAGAGCACGTAACAACGACATACATATAGTAGTGTATGTATAACGTGGTGTGTTACGGCCTTACGATATCCGTACATACTGCAGGGGTTAAACCTCAGCTATAAAAGGGCTGAACTGCACACATTTGATTGCAGTCACTGACATCTCACTGTAACCAGGAATGCAAAGGAGCAACGCAACATGCTTGAAAGAATATGTTACATCGCCTGAAGGCTCTGCTCATTGACTGGAGAACGTGATTTAGTTACTTTCCTGTATATTCTATTGCTTATCACTGTATTTACTTGAATATTTGTTCATGTAATTAGTTCGAATTACAATATTATTTGCACACTATTTTCCAGTTTTTTAGACCTTTTGTAATATTTACTTACTATGATTTTCTAATATGCTAATACTATGTTTTTGAAAAGATTTTCTGATATGCTAATTATATGTTTTTGAAAAGTTCTTCTCTCTGATATTTGTTACATTGTACTGGACTAGCTTCTTTTTTTTTATGTCTGTACTATTTATTTTTCTGTCCCTATATTTTAACCCCCAGATGCTGAAGCCTTGCCGAGGATGGGGGGCTTAGAGTTCAGCAGCTGGGCCCTGATGCCTGGTGGGAACTGCTTTCTTGCTGGGCCTTGGTGCCCAGCTGTTCATCCAGCTAAATAATCAGCCCTTTTCCTTCTACTAAAAATATTTCATCTTTCTGCTTCTTCCCCTTATAAGGTATGGATTCTATGGTGATGACTATTGGCTTGGTTTTGGACATGGTTTAGACTTATTCTTGGGATTTGAAGGAGGGTCCCCCTAGATGCTGACCCCTTGTCGTGATGCCTGGTGTGGTTGCTTTCTTACTGGTCCTTGGGGCTCAGCTGCTGATCCAACTAAATTAGTCAGAACTTTTACTTCTTTCTGCAATTTTTTCTTTCTTACTACATCCTTCTCCTTCATGTAATTTTATTTTTTTTTACTAGCATTTCGAATTAATTATGTGGAATTTTCCACCTTTGCTTAAATTTACTGGACCTGGTAAACAGAAAAGATATCATAGCTGGGACTGGGTTTTATATCTGAAGCTAAATAGTGGGAACCGTGGCAGGACCATCAACTGCCCGATAATGTTTGGACCTGAGTGATATCGGGCGGAAATATTTTGCAGGGCTGGACCACGAATTCCAGGGGGGTCTAGTTTTGCAGATAGGACTCTCGGCATTCTGTCCGGTTTGCCCATAAAGTGATTAGGGTGGGGATGATTGCATTCTGGTAATACTCTCAGTCCTATCAAGCGGGTTTGGCTTACACTTGGGCCACTCTAATCATGTTGTGCCATCCCCTATGTTGTAAGGTAGGGACGCGGACAATTGGGAGTCGGTTCTCACTTGTGCCATTAGTGGGAGAATAAAATCCATGAAAGGCTGATGATGTCTTTTTAAGGTTTTCAGAAATATATATATTTTTTTTTAACTTAAACCTTTATGGAATTAAAAACTAAAGATTCAAGTACTCCTGTACCCTTTGATGGCGGTGAATCGGCACAGTTAATGACTGCTGGAACCTCCCCTGACAACCTTCCTCTGGAAAACTCAAAAAAACCTTCCAGTGTAATTACACTGAAATCCAATGCTCCAGTACGGAGTAAAGGGAAATTTAGTAAAAATTTAGTATCTGAAATAGGACCCAGAATGTTTGAAAATTCGTATTATAAATATTTGACTTTTAATTTGGAAGACTCTGATTGTGACATTTTTAATGTATATAAAGATATCATGAAGTGTTGTGGCCGAGAGCCTAAGATTTCTTCTGAGGGGCGAGGAAAGCTGACAGTGGAATCTGCCTCGGCAAAAGAAAGTGACAAGCTAAAATCATTATCTCACCTTGGATGAATTAAAGTGGTGGAGTGTGCAGTGCATGCTTTTTGGAATTACTCCAAGGGCATGATATATGCACCCCATCTTGTGACGTACTCTGAGGAAAGGCTCGTAGAGGAATTAAGGGATCAAGGTGTAATAAGAATTGAAAGAATGAAGAAGATGAATGGAGTCCTAGTCCCACTTCCCAATTTAATTGTTACATTCAATTCCACCCGATTGCCTAGTATAGTGAAGGCAGCCTGGTTACGTTTCAAGGTTAAACAATATATCCCAAGACCGAGGAGATGTTTTTATTGTCAAGAATTCGGACATATGTTGGGGTCCTGTAGACAGAAACTACAAGGCAAGCCTGCTACTTGTGTTAAATGCAGTGAACCAGAGCATGGCATATGTAATAAGGAGGCCAGATGTATGCATTGTGGAGACAGTCATCCATCATCTTCACTTAATTGCGATGTATAAATCATGGAAAAAGAAATTCAGACATTAAGGGTGACCGAATGTATCACATATGGAGAGGCAAAAGAGAGAGTGTTGAGTCAGTACATTAGACCAGGAATATCCTTTTCCAGTGCTGCTGCCAACCGAAGAAGAAATATCAATGTCACCAAAACTAATGTCAATAAAAAACCAGTTACGACCTGTACTTGTGCCTCTTCGGAGGCTGCACCAGTGACTCCTGGCGCTCCTGCCTCTTCGGAGGCCGCGCCAGTGATTCCTGGCACCCCTGCCTCTTTGGAGGCAGTGCCAGTGGTTTCTGGCACTTCTGCTTCTATGGAAGCAGAACCAGAGATTTCTGGGATTCCTGCAACTCTCTTGAGGCTGTGCTGGGTGTACCTAGCACTTCCACCTCACTGGAGGCTGTACCAGCTTTAAATGGTGCTTTTGATCCTTTAGAGGATGCACCAATGTCCAACCTTCACACCCCTCCTCATGCAGCATCAGCTTTGTCTGGTGTTCCTGAGACCGATAACCCTCTGAAAAGGAAGGCAGCCATAAATAATCGGTCTCCTTCCAGAAATAAGGAGCAAGTCAGTAAGCTGAAAGCTCTTAAAAGAGGCTCTAATTTAACAACCTCTAAAGGGAAGTAAATTCATTAATTTTCTACAGTGTAACTGTCAGGGATTAAGAGCTAAATGGGAAGAATTAAGGCTGCTCATATCAGAAGTGTCTCCTGTTTGTATAGCTCTGCAGGAGACAATGATTGGTAATAATATGTGCCCCAGCCCACGAGAGTAGACATCCTATCACTCCACCTATAATTTGAATATTGGAAGCCATGGTGGTGTCGCTTTGTATGTTTGAAATGACACCCCACAAAATCCTATCAGTATCCAATAAGCATTGCAACTGATAGGTGTGCAGATCCATTTGCAAAGAAAATATACAATATGCTCTCTTTATCTACCACCTAATGAAGCCTTCCCCATCAATGAATTTACATCTCTTATTCAACGCCCTTTTGTTAATTTTGGAGATATGAATAGCAGAAGTCCTCTTTGGGGTGACATCATCACCAATCAAAGAGGAAGTTGCTTAGGTTCCATCATAGAAGATGAAAATGTGGGGATCCTCAACTCTGGGGAGTCTACGCATTTTCATGTTCAAACAGGCACCTTATCAGCAATTGATTTATCTATATGTAGTGATGTCTGTCTTATTGACTTTAACTGGAGAACTATAAATGATAGATTTATCAGTGACCATTTTTCGATAGTGGTGAGTGTAGCATCAAGTCCTCCATCTTCAAGGCTACCCAAATGGACCATTGGTAAAGCTGATTGGTCAACATTCCAGGAGCACAGCTCAATAGATGAATCTGCTGATGACTCCCCCTGTGTAGATGACGCTCTTGACTTTTTGAATACAATAATGTTCCCAGCTGGTCTTCAATTGATACCTAGGACTTCAGGCAAATTTGCCCGCCAATCAGTTCCCTGGTGGACACATAAATGCCAGGAAACTCATAGAACTATGAGATCTGCTTTCACCAGATACCGCAGACGAAAATGTCAGTATTATCGTGTAGAATTTCGAAAAGCGAGAGCTCATTTTCGAATGGAAATAAAAAAAGCACGAAAAGAATCTTGGACGATATTCATATCTTCAGTAAATTCGAAAAATCCTCTTGACTATTTTGGAAGAAAGTTAGAAAAATAGCAGGCAAGTTCACTCCTTGTCAACCTCCAGTTATCAAGATGAATGGTTATGAGGTAGCAGACCCCCATTTAGTGGCAAATGGGTTTGCTAATCATTTTGCTAGTGTTGCGAAGAAAAATGATGATAGACCCTATTCAGCTCAAAGACGGATAATGGAACAGGTCGAAATTGATTTTAATACCTTAAGGCATGAGCAATACAATGCTCCTTTTACTATTAGAGAATTTGAATCAGCCTTGAATAAATGTAATGAATCAGCTCCTGGACTGGACTATATAACATATTCAATGATTAAGCATACCCCTGAAAATACCAGACTTTTCATATTAAGCCTAATTAACAGAATTTACCGAGAACATATCTTCCCCAAGCTTTGGGAGAAGTTAAAATTACTGTCATTTGTGAAATCTCGAAAAGATCCATTCAAGACAGAAAACTATCGTCCTCTCACATTAACATCTTGTTTATGTAAGATCATGGAAAAAATGGTGAACACACGATTGATGTGGCACTTGGAAAGAGGTAAATATCTGTTGCCTGCTCAGTGTGGTTTTCGTAGTATGCACTCCACAACTGATTTATTGGTACGAATGGAATCTTCAATATGTGAAGCTTTTGCCAACAAGCAGCATCACATCACTGTGTTCTTTGATCTAGAGAAGGCTTATGATACAACATGGAGATATGGCATTTTGAGGGTCCTTTATGAATGTAACCTGAGAGGCAATTTGCCCCTCTTTATTAAGGCTTTTTTAAAAAATGGGATATTTCAGGTTCAGGTTGGAGCAACAATGTTAGATGTGTTCAATCAAGAAGAAGGAGTACCACAAGGAAGTGTTTTAAGTGTAACCTTGTTCGCCTTAGTAATCAATGGGGTTTCTAAAATAATTCCTCCAGATATAACATATAGCCTTTTTGTTGATGACCTATCGATTTCCTTTGCAGCATCAAGGATGGCAGTGGCTGAACGCCGCCTTCAGCTCTGCATTGATAATATAGTAAAGTGGGCTGAGGTTAATGGTTTTAGATTTTCTGCCAGTAAAACGGTAACTATGCACTTTTGTCGTATAAGGGGAATCCACCCTGATCCAGATCTGTTCATCCATAGGCAGAGAATTCCATGTGTTGGTGAAACAAGGTTTCTGGGTTTGATTTTTGATAGCAAGCTGATCTGTTTTCCACATCTGAAATATATTAAGACAAAAAGCTTGAAAGCAGTGAATTTGCTGAAAGTCGTGTCTCACACTTCCTGGGGTGCAGACCGAACTCAGATGTTGAGATTATATAAAGCTTTGGTCTTTTCAAAATTAAGTTATGGGTGTGAGGTGTACACTTCTGCAAAGCCAAATAGCATTAAAATGCTCAACTCAATTCATCATGGAGGAATACGGTTGTGTACTGGAGCATTTAAATCATCTCCTACCGAGAGCATGCTTGTAGATGCTGATGAGGTGCCACTAGATCTTCATTATAAGCATCTGCTGGTTAGGAGCTAGTATAGATTCCAGAGGCTACCCAAGTCTTTAACCAACATTTGTATGAGAAATGAAAGGCATTGGCAGTTTCATGAAAGTCACCCCAAGCAACCTCATCCATTCGCTTTTAGAGTAAATTTTATTGTCCGTGAATTAAATATGCCAAGAATTGAGATTTTACCAGCATAATGTTCAGTTAGTCCCCCCGGGAACTTTCCAGAGGTAAAATTTTGTAGATATTTTAATTTTACCAAGACAGAATTGTCCAGTGAGGCCATGCGGTCAATATTTTTAGAACACTCTTTGCAACATGCTGACTTCACTGCAGTTTTCACGGATGGCTCAAAGTCAGATGCTGGCATCGGCTTTGGTGTAGCCTTCCCTGATGTAGAGAGAAGCGACACTTTATCATCTGTTGCATCGATTTTTACAGCAGAATTATATGGAATTTTAAAGGCTCTAAAAGAAGTTTTAATTCGGAATGAAAATGATTTTATTATATATTGTGACTCAAGAAGTGTTCTTCAGTCGCTGGAATCTTTTAACTTTTTAAACCCTCTAATTTTAGGTATATTGGAATGGCTGCTTTTGCTAAAAAGAAGAGGGAAAGAAATAAAGTTCTGTTGGGTGCCTTCCCATGTTATTGAGGTGGCTGGGAATGAGAAAGCTGACCAACTTGCAAAGTCTGCGGTCAACTCCCCAGAACCCACAAGATGCCTACTACCATATAGGGATTTGTATCCTCTAGTAGATCAGAGAATTAAAAAATATTGGCAGTCCCAATGAGAGGATATTTTAAATAATAAAAAAATGCGTAGTATCACTTCATCAGTGTCTCCTTGGTCATATCCATATATGCCAAGGAGACAAGAAACGATGTGCAGATTGAGGATGTGACATACAAGACTTACACATGGGTTCTTGATGTCTCGTGAAAATCCTCCGTTTTGCGAGAACTGTACTGTGCCCTTGACTGTGAAACATTTGTTGATTGAATGTCCCAGATTCGGGAATTTGAGACATAGGTTCCTGTCTTGGGGTCGTGACAGAGTAGGTAATTTTATTTTAGCTACAATTCTTGGAAAGGATTGTAATATAGAGCAGTTATATAAATATATGGGGGAGGCAGGACTCCTCAACCAAATTTAAATCATACATAGATTGTCCATGTAAGAACTTTTATATATGAACAAAATTTTTATATACATATATTTATAGATATTTTTATATGAAATTTATTTAAAATTTAATTTTTCCTAGTTAATTTATTTCGGTGTCAATTACCCAGATGTTGTGACGCCAGATTTGATAGACACAATCAATCAGTCAATTCAAAAGTACTACCTTTTTAGTTCTCTGATAAAGAAAACTGAGTATCCCATATCTGTCCGTTCGCTCGTTTTCTATCCGCCCTCAGATCTTATAAACTACCGAGGCTAGAGTGCTGCAAATTGGTATGCTGAACATCCACTCTCAAGTAATTCAAACGTATCAAATTGCAGCCTCTAGCCTCAGTTTTTATGTTATTTAAATTTAAAGTTACCCGTGATCGTGCATTTGGCACCTCTATAGGTGCCAACAACCAGACCACCACCGAGCCGTGGCTGAAAGCTTCATGGGTCGCGAAACTTTGTCGCCTTTTTTTCTTGTTATTTATTCGAAAAATTTTGGGCCAAAACCAGATTTTGTTCCTGTATACTTTAAAACAATGGTTATCAGATTGGAGCCGCCCCCTTCTAGAGCGCGTCAATAATTTCCAGTGGGGGTGCAAGCCCTGGGAAAAAATAGAAAATTCTCTAATTATACGAACTAATATTCATGAAAAAAATGCAAAACATCTCCTTATACCGTGAGTTTCTTATAGTCTACTGCTCTAGTTGGACTCGCTCTGATCCTAAGTATGTTCAGATCCAGTATCTGCGTGAAGCTGCATTTTCTACACTCGTTGCTCTTAAGACCGAATACAGAAACAGGCTGAATGTTGAAGAGGACTTACGCTGTGCACTCTCTGGCATTCAATTCAACCAAGCATTCAAGATCTAGTAGCAGTGTCAAGTATCTCACTAATTCATTCGCAAAAGAGTAAAAACCCTTTCTCTTTTTTTTGAATTTCCTAGAAATCTGGGAGGGAATTGTAGTTATAGAGGCAAGATGGGCGTGGTGGGAAGGACCACCTCTTAAAGGGGCCGTGATCATAAAAAAGTTTGAAAACCACTGCTTTAAAGTGTCCATTTACACTTGCAACATTTTGCAAATGTGCCTTCCCTGAATTTTTAAGTGACCTACTTTTCTTAATTTATTTCCTGTATCTTAATTACCGTCATTGGTTTCTCCTTGGGAAATACATATTTAGTGAAATAATGTGGGAATATTCAGAAATATTAGAGGAGAAGAGAAGTAAAGAAGTTGGTTAAATTTAGAATGATTACAAGGCTAGACTCCCAAATCGTTTTTTTGCTGTTTCGTATGTAATGATTTTTTTTCTTTTATTTTGATCATTTTTGTTTATCATCTCGTTTTGTGGAAAGACCACTGAGGTCCGCTTCAGGCCTTTAAGACCCGTTAACAACCTTGTTAAACTAAGGGACCGCAGTTGGAAAAAAGCCGTGCTGCCATAAAGCTAACCCATTCTTACCCTAACAACTAACCCATCAAATAACTCGAATTTTCAATAATTAAAGGAATTTGTGAACATTATCAGGAATTTTGGTAAGGTATGCAAATTGATTTTGTGATTGTTGTAGCGATTTTTTCCTATCTGCCAACTAAATCCTTTTTGCCTCGCAAATTACGATAAACACACAAGCAGAGAAATAAAGGTGAAAAGAGGGAGGGAATAACTGACGAGCGTTATTGGAATGGAATTCATTCCAGCACTTGTTTAACGAGTTGCAGTATGCAAAACAAATATCAACAGCATATTGCATATCGAATAAAATCCCTTGAAACAAAAATATACCTTTCGAAACGAATGCAATACTTTTTTATTGATGGGGATTACGTCATTTGTAGTCCATAACATTCTGTACGTTCCTTTTGCACTGGGTGTAACATATATAGATAGTATATATATATATATATATATATATATATACTATATATATATATATAATATATATTATAAATATATATATATATATATATATATATATATATATCATATATATCTATATATCATTCTATCTATATATCGTATTATTATTATTATTATTATTATGTAGTTGGCATAGTTTTGTATTGAATTTTATCCTTACTCTAAGATTAACTGACATCTGACAAGAATTGGGACCACGCAAGTAATAAGGAGAAAAGGGGAAAAAGAAAGATTTTAAAACTGAAGGGTTCAATGGAAAAAATGCAAAGTTACGCTTAACTAAGATTATTATTATGTAGATCAGAAGTAATACAGGAGTTAAAGGCACTAGCTTCATGGCACTAAGGTTACATTAATTTACAAAGCAATTAGTGCCATTGTGAAACCCCAGTAAAATAAAATTCCCTTTATGAAGAACCCGGCATTTATAGAAATGAGAGTTTTGCACATTTATAGCAAATTCTACAAAAAATGTTATCAGCAGCTCTTCATACTTGATACTTTGGGATTCGGGATAGGTGATTGACAATCTGGCACCTGGAATGCGTGAGAGGTGGTACACAACTTCTTGCGTCCCCTAATTCTGCAGATTAAGGATGCACAGTAAGTCTTGATCGAAAAACGTGATTGATTTAATTGGGATTTTGCGTAAGGCAGAGATTGTAAGTAACTTAACACTGTTATGAGTTAGCTATATAGATGAACAATTCTAGTTACAAGTCACTTCACTTCTTCTCTGAAGGAGATACAAGGGGGGTTTTGAGTTATATATAGGAGAGCAGACAGTGATTAAGGATGTAAAAGAATGGTGCGTCGAGCAAATTTAAAATCCAAACATACCTGGGTTGTGACAAATCATGTCTTGAATAGAGTGTTCGTTTGTACAGAACTACGTCTACTAGGTGAATGATGATCGGAGAGAGACTTTTCTGATGTCTTCCTCTTTCTCCCTTTTGTCTCTTGTTTTCGCATCTTGGCGCTGGATTCCTTTTGCTTTGGTCTGGAAAGAAATTCTCAGGACAACACCAGGTGTGGAGAAATAGGACAATGGAGGTAGTTTAGCTATGTGAGAGGCAGAGTTTTTTGGTAGGAGGAGCGAAGTAGGAGTGTGTCCAATTGTTAATTATCAAGAAACAGGGAAGACACGGGTTCTGCGAGTTGATGTGGGTGGTCTAGATTCTTATGGGGAGTGAAGAAAAATATTGTACTTATTTTATGTGATTTATTAATGCTGAGAGCTTCAACATGCATCTCGTGTATGCATGTTACAGCTCCCCACGGAAAAAGATATTTTACGCCTTTTTCGGGCGTAAATGTCTTAGCAAGCTCGAAGAATTAGGAAATCTTACTCTCTCTCTCTCTTACATCTTTACGCCCCATTACTTAAGATTAGCCCCTCGTATTGGAACCACCTTGACGTGGTGAGAGGGCTCTTGAACACTAGGAATTTGTTCCTGAGTTGAGTCCCAAACATATATTTCTGATTAATTCTTGTGGAATTTTCCACCTTTGCTGAAATTTACTGGACCTTTTAAACAGAAATCATAGCTGGACTGGGTTTTATATCCGAAGCTAAATAGTGGGAACTGTGGCAAGACCATCAACTGCTGGATAATATTCGGGCCTGAGTGATATCAGGTGGAACTATTTTGCAGGGCTGGACCACCGGTTCCGGGGGGATCTAATTTTGTGGAGAGGACTCTCGGCCTTCTGTCCGGTTTGCCTATAATGTGATTAGGGTGGGAATGATTGTAATCTTGTAATACTCTCAGTCCTATCAAGCGGGTTTGGCTTACACTTTAGCCCCTCTAATCATGTTATGCCATAACCTGCGGGGTAAGGTAGGTATGCAGACATTTGGGAGTTGGTTCTCACTTGTGCCATTAGTGGAAGAATAAATTGCATGAAAGGCTGATGATATCTTTTTAAAGTTTTCAGGTTTATTTTTTCCTTTACTTTAATCTCTATGATAAATACAAATAAAGATTCAAGTAACCCTTGGCCCTTTGATGGTAGTGAATCGGCACAGTTGATGACTGCAGGAACCTATACTGACAACCTTCTTCTGGAAAAATCAATCAAACCTTCCAGTGTAATTACACTGAAAGACTATGCTCCAGTATTGAGTAAAGGGAAATTTAGTAGAAATATAGTATCTGAAATAGGACCCAGAATATTTGAAAACTCTTATGATAAATATTTGACTTTTAATTTGGAATACTCTAGTTGTGATATTTTTAATGTATATAGAGATATTGTCAAGTGTTTTGGCCGAGAGCCTAAGATTTCTTATGAGGGGCGAGGAAAGCTGACTGTGGAATCTGCCTCGGCAAAAGAAGGTGACAAACTAAAAACATCATCTCGCCTTCGAGGAATTAAAGTAGAGTGTGCAGTACATGCTTTTTGGAATTACTCCAAGGGAACGATATATGCACCACAGCTTATGACATACTCTGAAGAAAAGCTCATAGAAGAATTAAAAGATCAAGGTGTAATAAAAATGGAAAGAATGAAGAAGATAAATGGAGTCCTTGACCCACTTCCCAATTTAATTGTTACATTCATTTCTACCCAATTGGCTAGTACAGCCCAATTTAATTGTTACATTCAATTCTACCCAATTGCATAGTATAGTGAAAGCAGACTGGTTACATTTCAAGTTTAAACATTATATCCCAAGACCGGGGAGATGTTTTCATTGTCAAGAATTTGGACATATGTTAGGGTCTTGTAGATAGAAACTACAAGGCATGCCTGCCACTTGTGTCAAATGCAGTGAACCAGAGCATGGCATATGTAATAAACAAGCCAGATGTATACATTGTGGAGACAATCATCTATCATCTTCACTTAATTGTGATGTAACATATCACATTTAGAGAGGCAAAAGAGAGAGTGTTGAATCAGTATGTTAGGCCAGGAATATCCTTTTCCAGTGTTGCTGCCAACCGAAGAAGAAATATAAATGTTACCATGTACTCGTGCCTCTTTGGAGGCGGTGCCAGTGATTGCTGGTGCTCATACCTCTTCAGAGGCAGTGCCAGTTGATTCTGGCACTCCTGCATCTTTGGAGGCAGTGCCAGTGATTTCTGGCAATCTTGCTTCTATGGAAGCAGAGCCAGTGATTTCTGGTACTCCTGCCTCTCTGGAGGCTGTGCCAGGTGTACCTGGCACTCCCACCTCTCTGGAGGCTGTACTAGCTGTAAATGGGGCTTCTGATCCTTTGGAGTATGCACCAATGTCCAATCCTCACACCCCTCCTCAGGCAGCACCAGCTTTGTTGTTCCTGAGACTGATAACCCTCTGAAAAGGAAGGCAGCCATAAACGATCGGTCTACTGCCAGAAAAAAGGAGCCAGTCAATAATCTGAAAGCTCTTTAAAGAGGCTCCAATCTAACAGCCTCTAAA
Organism: Macrobrachium nipponense; assembly: GCF_015104395.2. Classification (NCBI taxonomy): domain Eukaryota; kingdom Metazoa; phylum Arthropoda; class Malacostraca; order Decapoda; family Palaemonidae; genus Macrobrachium; species Macrobrachium nipponense. The sequence continues at coordinate 68,244,710 of NC_061110.1, read as the reverse complement.
GGAAAGTAGAATTCATTAATTTTCTTGAAGTGGAACTATCAGGGATTAAGAGCTAACTGGGAAGAGTTAAGACTGCTCATATCAGAAGTGTCTCCTGTTTGTGTAGCTCTGCAGGAGACCATGATTGTGCCCCAACCGACGAGAGTATACATACTATCACTCCACCTATAATTTGAATATTGGAAGCCATGGTGGTGTCGCTTTGTATGTTCGAAATGACACCCCACAAATTCCTATTAGTATCCAATCAGCATTGCAAGTAATAGGTGTGCAGATCCATTTGCACGAAAATATACAGTATGCTCTTTCTATCTACAACCTAGCAAAGTCTTCCCCATCAATGAATTTAAATCTCTTATTCAACAGTTACCACGTCCATTTGTTATTTTGAGAGATATGAATAGCAGAAGTCCAATCAAAGAGGAAGTTGCTTAGGTTCGATCATAGAAGATGAAAATGTCGAGCTCCTCAACTCTGGGGAGTCTACACGTTTTCATGTTCAAACAGGCACGTTATCAGCAATTGAATTATCTATATTTAGTAATGAATGTCTTATTGACTTTAATTGGAGGGCTATAAATGATAGATTCACCAATGTCCATTTTCCAATAGTGGTGAGTGTAGCATCAAGTCCTCCATCTTCAAGGCTACCTAAATGGAACATTGGTAAAGCTGATTGGTCAAAATTCCAGGAGCACAGCTCAATAGATGACTCTGCTGATGAGTTTCCCTCAGTTGATGCAGCTCTTTACTCTATGAATATAATAATGTTCTCGGCTGGTCTTCAATCTATACCTAGCACTTCAGGTATATTTATCCGCTGACCAGTTTCCTGGTAGACTTGTAAGTGCCAGGAAACTCATAGAACTATGAGATCTGCTTTCACCAGATACCGTAGACGAAATTGTGGGTATTACCTTGTTGAATTTCGAAAAGCAAGAGCTCATTTTCGCATGGAAATCAAAAAAGCAATTCGGAAACTCCTCTGACTCTAGTTTTGATGAGAGTTAGAAAAATAGAAGGCAAGTTCACTCCTTGTCAACCTCCAGTTATCAAGATTAATGGTTGTGAGCTAGCAGACCCCCAGTTAGTGGCTAATGAGTTTGCTAATCATTTTGCTAATGTTGCAAAGAAAAATAATGATAGACCCTATTCTGTTCAAAGATGGCTGATGGAACAGATCGAAATTGATTTTAATACATTAAGACATTAGCAATACAATGTTCCTTTTACTATGAGAGAATTTGCATCGAAGTTCAAAAAATGTAACGAATCAGCTCCTGGACTGGATGATTTAACATATTCAATGATTAAGCATACCCCTGAAAATACCACTTTTCATGTTAAGCCTTATTAACAGAATTTACCGATAACATATCTTCCCCAAGCTTTGGGAGAAGTTAAGATTACTGCCATTCGTAAAACCTGGAAAAGATCCATTCAAGACAGAAAATTATCATATCATCCTATTGCATTGACATCATGTCTGTGTAAGATCATGGAAAAAATGGTGAACACACGCTTGATGTGGTACTTGGAACGGGGTAAATATCTGTCGCCTGCTCAGTGTGGTTTACAAAGTATGCACTCCACAACTGATGTATTGTTTCGAATGGGATATTCAACAAGCAGCATCATATCATTGTTTTCTTTGATGTAGAGAAGGCTTATGATACAACATAGAGATGTGGCATTTTGAGGGTCCTTTATGAATGTAACCCGAGAGGCAATTTGCCCCTCTTTGTTAAGGCTTTTTTTTTTTTTAAATAGGTTATTTCAGGTTCAGGTTGGAGCAACAATGTCAGATGTGTTCAATCAAGAAGAAGGAGTACCACAAGGAAGTGTTTTAAGTACAACATTGTTCGCCTTGGTAATCAATGGGGTTTCTGAAATAACATATAACCTTTTTGTTGATGACCTATCGATTTCCTTTGCAGCATCAAGGATGGTAGTGGCTGAATGCCACCTTCAGCTCTGCATTGATAATATAGTAAAGTGTGCTGAGGTTAATGGTTTTAGATTTTCTGCCAGTAAAACAGTAACTATGCACTTTTGTTGTATAAGGGGAATCCACCCTGATCCAGATCTATTCATTTGTAGGCAGAGAATCCCATGTGTTGGTGAAACAAGGTTTCTTGGTTTTATTTTTGATAACAAACTGACCTGGATTCCATATCTGAGATATATTAATGTAAAATGCGAGAAAGCAATGAATTTGCTAAAAGTCCTATCTCACACTTCGTTGGGTGCTGACCAAACTCAGATGTTGAGATTATATAAAGCTTTGATCTTTTCAAAATTAAGTTATGGATGGGAAGTGTACACTTCTGCAAAGCCAAATAGCATTAAAATGCTCAACTCAATTCATCATGGAGGAATATGGTTGTGTACAGGAGCATTTAAATCATCTCCCACTGAGAGCATGCTTGTAGATGCTGGTGAGGTGCCACTAGATCTTCATTACAAGCGTCTGCTGGTTCGGAGCTGGTATAGATTTCAGAGGCTACCTAAGTCTGTAACCAGCATTTGTATAAGAAATGAAAGGCATTGGCAGTTTTATGAAAATCACCCCAACCAAACTCATCCATTCACTTTAAGAGTAAATTTTATTGTCAGTGAATTAAACATGCCAAGGATCGAGATTTTACCAGCAAAATATTCAGTTAGTCCTCCCTGGAACTTTCCAAAGGGAAATTTCTGTAGATATTTTAATGTTACTAAGACAATTGTCTCGTGAGGCCATGTGGTCAATATTTTCAGAACACTCCTTGCATCATGATAACTCCACTGCAGTTTTCATGGATAGCTCGAAGTCAGATGCTGGTGTCGGCTTTGGTGTAGCTTTCCCTAATATAGAGGGAAGCGGCAGGTTATCATCTGTTGCATTGATTTTTACAACAGAAGTATATGCAATTTTAATGGCTTTAAAGGAAGTTTTAATTCGGAATGAAAATGATTATATTATATTTTGTGAATCAAGAAGTTTTCTTCAGTCGGTGGAATCTTTTAACTTTTTAAACCCTCTAATTTTAGATATATTGGAATGGGTGCTTTTACTGAAAAGAGGAGGGAAAGAAGTAAAGTTCTGTTAGGTGCTTCCCATGTTGGGGGGGGGGGGGGAATGAGAAAGCTGACAACTTGCAAAGTCGGCCGTCAGCTTCTGAGAACCCGCATAATGCGTACTACCATATTAGGATTTATATCCTCTAGTAGGTCAGAGAATTAAAAAAGGTTGGCAGCCCCAGAGGGAGCAAATTTTAACCAATCAAAAAATGTGCAGTCTCACGTCATCAGTGTCTCCTTGGTCATATCCTTATATGCCAAGTAAACAGGAAACGATATTGCGTAGATTGAGTATTGGACATACTAGACTTACCCATGTGTTCTTGATGTCCAGTGAAAATCCTCCGTTCTGCTAGAGCTGTACTGTGCCCATGAACTGTGAAACATTTGCTGATTGAATGTCCCAGATTTAGGAATTTGAGACATAGGTTCCTGTCATGGGGACGTGATAGAGAAGGTAATTTTATTCTTTACAATTCTCTGAAAGGATTGTAATAGAGAACTTTTATATATCTTTATTTGGGAGGCGGGCCTCCTCAACAAAATTTAGATTATACTTAGATTGTGTATGTAAGAATTTATATATTTGAACAAATTTATTTATATACATATATTTATAGATATTTTTATTAAATTTATTTTATATTTAATTTTTTATTTAAATTTATTTCGTTGTGAATAACATAGATGTTGTGACGCCAGGTTTAATAGATACAATCAATCAATCATTACTTAAGATTAAATTGAATCTAGGTTCACCTACAAGATTTGGTTAAGATTTAAATTTTACTCTACATGGTTTGTAGGCTATGAGCAAATATATGCAGCAAATTCAGTGTAAGTGGAATAATTAAATATGAGTTACATTCTACATTCTCCATAGTTGTAATGGTGTTTCATTATTTAGAGTTTATCCTAACTATAGAAAAAAGATTTCAACCATAGCTAATTACAAAATGTTCATACAGATGCTAATATAATGTATGTGGGGGTTCTTGACCTACTGTTTGACCTCAGGTAGTACGATTGATTGATTGATTGTGTATTATATTTGGTGTCACAACATCTGGGTATTTGACACCGAAATAATTTAAATAGAAAGAATTAAATTTTTGATAAATTTCATTTAAAAATATCTATATATGTATATTTGTTTCATACATAAAAGTTTACATAGACGATCTATGTATAAAATTTAAATTTGGTTGAGGAGGTCTGCCCCCCCCCACCCCATAAATTTACATAACTGCTCTATATTACAATCCTTTCCTAGAATTGTAGTTAGGATAAAATTACCTACTCTGTCACGACCCCAAGAGAGAGGTACCTATGTCTCAAATTCCCGAATCTGGGACATTCAATCCACAAATGTTTCACAGTCAAGGGCACAGTACAGTTCTCGCAAAACGGAGGATTTTCACGAGACATCAAGAACCCATGTGTAAGTCTTGTATGTCACATCCTCAATCTGCACAACATCGTTTCTTGTCTCCTTGGCATATATGGATATGACCAAGGAGACACTGATGAAGTGATATTGCAGCATTTTTTTGATTAGCTAAAATATCCTCCCACTGGGACTGCCAACATTTTTTAATTCTCTGACCTACTAGAGGATACAGATCCCGATATGGTAGTAGGCATCTTGTGGGTTCTGGGGAGCTGACCGCAGACTTTGCGAGTTGGACAACTTTCTCATTCCCAGCCACCCCCCTCGAGTAGGACTCCTTCCAGTGGTGAGGGGATAAGGGACCCTGGGCTTCTATGGGTGGGAATGTTCGTGCATTCCCATAGGTGCCCTGGGTCCTGACGGAACATCCTACAACCCTTTCTCTCTCACTTTTAATCCTTCTCTCTTTTTCTTTCCTGAAAATATCCTCCCACTGGGACTGCCAACATTTTTTAATTCTCTGACCTACTAGAGGATACAGATCCCGATATGGTAGTAGGCATCTTGTGGGTTCTGGGGAGCTGACCGCAGACTTTGCGAGTTGGACAACTTTCTCATTCCCAGCCACCCCCCTCGAGTAGGACTCCTTCCAGTGGTGAGGGGATAAGGGACCCTGGCTTCTATGGGAATGTTCGTGCATTCCCATAGGTGCCCCGGGTCCTGACGGAACATCCTACAACCCTTTCTCTCTCACTTTTAATCCTTCTCTCTTTCTTTCCTGAATTCTTCTCTCCAACCTCTAAATTTTGACCGTTTTTTGGACTGCTTTTGTCGACGACTTTTGGAATGGACTTGGCCAAGCTTTGACAGTCCTTGTGATTTGATGGAGGATGGGGTTGGACGGCATTCCTCCTCACCTGTAGAACTGGAGTACCTGGCGTGTCCAAGCGAGGGGAAACTTTTATGTTAAACTCTGCACTCAGTGCTGGGTCTGATCTCGACGGACTGACGACCCTCAAGGCACTGGGTGTGGGGTGTATATCTGGGTCGGACTCCTAGGGTGCTATATCACCCTGTAATTGTGGCTCGATGGTGGGTATAGGGCCAACCTGGACGGATGTTCACACCATAATCTGATGGATTTTTATTTAACCCCCTCTGTTGATGACTCTCGACTGATTAAGGATTCCGCATTAGGCCCTACACTCGACCAAACACCGGGACACCAGGGTGAAAATACTGGTGGTGTAAATGGAAATCTAAGAGTTGTGTAATGTGGTAACATAAGTGATAAAGTCGATTTTGACATATTACATAATTACATAAAACAGTTTGGCAAGGTAGATAGAATAAAATTACGAATTGTTAAAAGCCCCATCTCTTATGAAACTTACATAACCTTTTGCAAAGCTGAATATGCCTCCAAAGCTCTAGAGAATCTAGATGTTAAAAATGTCTTTGGTTCAGTTTGCCATGCGAAGTTATTTAATATAAACAATTTGGAAGAGGATGCGACAGACAATGTACCCAGCAAATTTGAGGTTGATAGCCAAAACACCTGGCAAAAGATGACCCAAAATTGATTTGGCATGTTGCAAATTACAAACAGGGCAAAGAAAACTTTTTAACAGCATGCAAATATCTACAGAGGAAGGTTGGTGCCATTCCTAAAGGCAATATTAAAAGATATGGTAAGGGAGTCTTGATCAAAGCAAATACCGACATTCAAATTAAGATGCTTTCAAAATTCCAACCAACTGAAGATGGTAATATTTTAGATGTATCTCCTCATCGATCATTTAACATTAAACGGGGTATAGTTTATAGCAGAGACCTATATGAGTGTGAAGAGGAGGAAATATTAAAAATGTATCCTGCTTATGTCATTAAAATTAGAAAATTGAAAGGCACTCAGCATGCCATTGAATTGACTTTCACCTGCTCCTACTTCCCAGAATTTATTGATATAGACCACTCTCGCGTTTGAGCGAAGCCATTTAAATATCGACCAACCCAGTGTTATAAATGCTTTGAATATGGCCACGTATCAAACTCATGTACAAAACCAGGAAAGTGCTTTGTGTGCTCTGGTGAACATGTAAAGGACAACTGCAAAGCTGATAAATATTGTCTTCACTGTTCTGGCAATCATTCTCCCAATTGGAGGGGCTGTCCTCAATATATTTTCCAACAAGAAGTTGTAAAAAAAAAAACAACCCCCCCCCCCCAACCTGCGCATAATAAATTTATCAGCATAGGAGAAGCCAAACGCTTGGTTCGAGGTGCTAACAAAAGTGCTGGAGCCTCATTTGCTTCCACTGTTATAGGAAATAATGCATTCCATCAGCCTACTAAACCCATCATTAAAAATAACTCACCCTCTTAGGATATTTCAACTTCTGTGGTATGTAATCAACTTCAAACTAAAGTGGTACAATCTGTGATTGATGAAACTCTCCCTGACCTGCTAGCAAATGCTGTTTCAGTGTTGAGCTCAACTGTTAAGCCCAAAGAGAGAATAAAATCTAAAGGAAATCTTAACAAATCTTATGACAGTTTTCAGTCACCCCCGAAGTCAAAGAAATGTAGAACATCCTCTCCTATAGAGTTTAAAACTCCAATTTCTAACAGATTCAATGCGCTTGATGACCCCTTTAAACCATTATCAACCTCACAGCCATTGGAAAAGATGTCTCGGTCTTGCTCAAATTTAAGTATGACCGACCTCTCCCAATCCCCTCAATCATATGCAGAAACAGCTACTTCAGAAGTGGAGGGAAAACATGCAGACTCACTAAAAATAGTTAAAAATTTAGATAAATCTAGTCTCAAACTGAGCAAACAGTATGTGCAGGAAAAATGTTCAAACTCCCCCTCATCCAATAAAAGTAAAAGTCTCCCAGGCACCATACTTAAGAAACTTTCAAATCCAAAAACATTCAGCTGTGTTACTTTGAAAACCCAGCTAAATAATAGACTTGGCTGGGCACAAGAATCACAGTTTCAAAAAATTCCAATTTAATATCTTGCAATGGAATTGCAAAGGCCTTAGGACTCGTTCTGAAGAGTTAAAATTACTATTGAACCATCATGATCCAGATGTAGTTTGCCTTCAAGAAAATAAGTTAGGCAACTCTTTATACAATCCAGGATTAAATTATAAAATGTTTGTGATGAACCCCAGAGATGGTGATCGAGCTCATGGGGGGGTTGCAATTATTGTTAAAAAGTCTTTGCAACATACAAGTGTTCCTTTGAACACAAACCTACAAGCAGTCGCCATTCGAGCATGCTTTGAAAAAGAGATTACAATTTGCTCTATTTACCTCCCACCTAGGTCAGAAATTACATTGAATGACATTCAGGCACTAGCTAATCAACAACCTCCTCCTTTCTTACTACGGGGAGATTTTAATGCCCATAATAGTCTATGGTGAGGTGATACCTTGAATGCTATAGGTAGAACCATCGATGCTTTTATCTTAAATAATGATCTTTCTCTTTACAATGATGGTTCAATGACGTTTCATAACATCTACACCAATGTCTTTTCAGCTATAGATTTAAGCATTTGTTCACCTGCAGTCCACTTGGACTGTAGATGAACTTTTGCACGGAAGTGATCACTTTCCCATACATTTAAAGTATGCTAGAAACATACCTTCTGAATCTCCTATAAAGTGGAAAGAAAATGAAGCAGATTGGAGGAAGTATGAAGGAAGTGTTCAATTACATCAGGAAGTAGAGTCATTTGAGTCACATTCAGATGCATATGATTATTGGACCTCAACTATATTGGATAATTCGGAGAAATATATCCCAAAATTAAGGGTAAACCAAATAGGCCTGCAGTTCCCTGATGGGACCAAACCTGTGGCAGACTGCAAAGAATAGTGAGAAAATGCTATAGACAATTCAAGGCAAAACCCTCAGGAACAACTAAAACTACATATCAACGGGTGCGTTAGCCAAACAAAGAAAATATATTAGAAAAGCTAAAAAGGAATCTTGGCTCCACTATATAAATAGTATCAATTCTAAAATGCCAGAAAGATTAGTATGGAAAAAGATTAAAAAGCTAAGTGGGAAATTTGCTCCACCACCTTCTCCTACTCTGAAAATCAATGATGTGCTTATTTCAAATCCAGCTGATGTTGCAGAAAAATTTGGTGAGCATTTTTCTGACATGTCAAGCTCCAAAAATTACACACCACAATTCAGTAAGATTCGAAATGCCAAGGTGTCAATTAGATTTAACTCTCAAAACGCGAAGCATATAATGCAAAGTTCTCACTAAGGGAACTATGAGAGGCTCTCTCATCTTGTGAGTCAACAGCCCCTGGTGCTGATAACATAACTTACAACATGATTAAACATCTTCCAGAACATGCTAAAATATATCTAATGAAAATACTTAATAAGATCTGGGAAACAGGCATCATTCCCACATCTTGGAAGATAGCAATAGTAGTTCCAGTCATAAAGCCAAACAAAGATCCATGTCAGCCCACTAGTTACAGACCAATTTCACTAACAAGCTGTGTCTGTAAATTATTTGAGAAAATGGTGAACTCTCATCTAATGTGGCATTTAGAGAAAATGAGATTGTTATCCTCTGTTCAGTTCGGCTTCAGGAAAAATCGTTCAGCTTTGGACCCTTTACTTAGATTATCAAATCAGATTCAGCAGGGATTTTCCAATCAATGCCAAACAGTAGGGGTATTTTTATATCTGGAGAAAGCCTATGATACAACATGGCGATTTGGCATTGTTAAACAGCTCAATGAAATGGAATCAGGGGCAATATGTTAAACTTTATCAAAATCTCCTTTTTTTTTTTAAGGGGACTGTATATAAGAGTGAGAGTCAGGAATAAGATTTCTTCTTGTTATAAGACGTAAGAAGGTGTCCCACAAGGCAGCGTATTGAGTGTTACCTGCTTTGCCGTTGCTATTGATAATATTGTGAAATCTGTTTCCGCTCCAGTTAGAGCTTCACTGTTTGTGGATGATTTTGCCATCTACGTCACCACATACGATGCTGTATCAGCCTGTAATTACCTGCAAAAGACAAGAAATGTCATCAGTAAATGGGCTGATGAACATGGTTTCCGATTTTCTTCATCTAAAACTGTGGCCGTTTGTTTCACCAGATGTACCCGCAATGAAACTATCCCAAGTTTGAAACTGAAGGATTGCCTTATTCCTTACAAAAAAGAAGTAAAGTTTTTGGGCATAATATTTGACAGCAAGCTAACGTGGCGTAGTCACGTTGACCCAATAAAAACAAAGGTTAAAAAATCCCTCAATATTTTAAAGGTGGTATCAGGATTCGATTGGGGAGCTGATAAGAAAAGTTTACTGAACTTATATGATTCCTTATGTAAATCAAAACTGGACTATGGCTGTCAGGTATATTTATCTGCCTGCAAGTCCAGGTTAAAGGAATTGGACATAGTACATAATACTGGATTAAGGATATGTACAGGTGCTTTCAGGACATCTCCCGTTGAGAGTATCTACATTGACTCTCATGAACTTCCTTTGGATCAGCGAAGAGAAGAGCTTGGGTTGTGGTACACCATACGACTGAAAAGCTCTCGAGAGAACCTCACACAAAAAATTTTAGAGGAGTGTGACTCTAGAAAATTTGGTGAAAGATCTTCCAAACCTTTTCAAATAAGAGAGTTGGAATATTTAAATGACAGTAGTTTAGCGCCAAAAAGTTGTAGAAGTAAAACCATCTTTTGTTCCCCCATGGCTTATTCCCAAGATTTCTGTATGCTCTAAGAAAATAGACAAAAAACAACAGTCTCAGGAAGAGATAAAAGCTAATTTTCTGGAGCATGACAGTAAACATGATGGGCAAGTGAAGATCTACACTGATGGATCAAAGTCTGATAGTGGAGTTGGGTGATCAGTTGTGTATGGCAATGAAATTTATGAGGCAAAATTGCCTGAGTCGGCTTCCATATTCACTGCAGAGTTGTCAACTATAGTTAAAGCTTTAGAAATTATTCATAACTCGAATAAGAAAAATTTTGTAATATATAGTGACTCAAAAAGTGCATTAGATTCATTAAAGCAGCTGTATACAATTCATCCTCTGGTACAAAAAGCCCAGGAATGGCTCTTTTGGATTTTTTGTCGCAGGAAATCGGTATGTTTCTGCTGGATCCCAGCTCATTTCGGAATTCGCGGGAATGAGGAGGCAGACAGATATGCAAAGGAAGCGGCTGTGAGTAATTTGTATCAGGTAACCAAAGTGCCACATGTAGATATGAAGAGATCCATCAAGTCGTACATCTTGAGGAAATGGCAAGAGAGATGGTCCTCCCCTCTCTTAGCCAACAATAAGAAATATAAGCAGATAAGGAAAAGCATAGAAAAAAATGGCCCTCTTTTTTTCAAAAAGAGAGAACAGAAATTGTTTTGGGGTGACTTCGTATCGGTCACACTCGGATGACCCATAAATTTATTTTAGAAGGTGGCAGTGCACCAGTGTGTGTTAGGTGTGATGCTACCTTATCAGTGGAGCACATCCTGGTGCATTGTGTAAATTATAGAGAACAGAGGCAGAGATTCCACCTTAATGGAAAATCTCTTGCCGATGTTCTAGATGACAACGCAGATAATTCTGCACTAGTGAGTTTTTTAAAATGTGTTGGGATTTTTTATGAAGTTTAAGTGGTGGCAAATTTTAACTTATTGATTTTATTTTGTGTTGATTTTACTTTATTTTATGTTGATTTTATATTTTACTGTTTTGTTCATAGTCATCATTTTAAGTACCTGATTATTATTTAAAAATTTAATTTGCTGCTTTTAATTAAGGTTAAATGGTGTTGAATGGATGTATGCATGTCAGATTTTTATTTTTATTTTTATTTATTCTTTATTTATGTTTTGTGTGTGTGTGTGTGTGTGTGTGTGTGTGTGACTTCAGCTGTGGGATTCTTTGGTTGCAGTGTAAGTGGTTTTGGATGAGAGTGAATGGTTTTGGTTTGGTTTATATGTGATGTGAGATCATCTCGGTCTTGGTTATTGTGTGTCGTTCGATGTTTTTAATTGCAGTTTAATTGGTCATTAGTGTGAGAGATTTTAATTGATTCACGTATTCATTAATTTTATCCATTTCATTCAATCATATAATATTGCAGCGTTGAATGACCTTTGCAGGTCCCAGCGCTTGGGCTATGCCCTAAATTCCATGATCAATCAATCAATCATTCCCAGCCACCCCAACATGAGAAGGCACCCAACAGAACTTTATTTCTTTCCCTCTTCTTTTTAGCAAAAGCCGCCATTCCAATATATCTAAAATCAGAGGGTTTTGAGGGTTAAAAGATTCCAGCGACTGAAGAACACTTCTTGAGTCACATTATGTAATAAAATTATTTTCATTCCGAATTAAAACTTCCTTTGAAGCCTTTAAAATTGCATATAATTCTGCTGTAAAAATCGATGCAACAGATGATAACCTGTTGCTTCTCTCTACATCAGGGAAGGCTACACCAAAGCCGACGCCAGCATCTGACTTTGAGCCATCCGTGAAAACTGCAGTGAAGTCATCATGTTACAAAGTGTTCTAAAAATATTGACCGTATGGCCTCACTGGGCAATTCTGTCTTGGTAAAATTAAATATCTACAAAATTTTACCTCTGGAAAGTTCCCGGGGGGTGGGGGCTAACTGAATATTTTGCTTGTAAAATCTCGATTCTTGGCATATTTATTTCACAGACAATAAAATTTACTCTAAAAGCAAATGGATGAGGTTGCTTGGGGTGACTTTCATAAAACTGCCAATGCCTTTCATTTCTCATACAAATGCTGGTTAAAGACATGGGTAGTCTCTGGAATCTATACCAGCTACGAACCAAGCAAACTCCTTGGTAATGAAGATACCAGGTTGTCACCTCATCAGCATCTACAAGCCTGCTCTCGGTGGGAGATGATTTAAATGCTCCAGTACACAACCGTATTCCTCCATGATGAATTGAGTTGAGCATTTTAAGGCTATTTGGCTTCACAGAAGTGTACACCTCACACCCATAACTTATTTTTGAAATGACCAAGGCTTTGTATAATCTCAACATCTGAGTTCGGTCTGCATCCCACGAAGTGTGAGACAGGACTTTCAGCAAATTCATTGCTTTCAAGCATTTTCCCTTAATATATTTAAGATGTGGAATCCAGGTCAGTTTGCTATCAAAAATCAAGCCAAGAAATCTTGTTTCACCAACACATGGAATTCTCTGCCTATGAATAAACAGATCTGGATCAGGGTGGATTCCCCTTATATGACAAAAGTGCATAGTTTCCTTTGTACTGGCAGAAAATCTAAAACCATTAACCTCAGCCCACTTTACTATATTATCAATGCAGAGCCGAAGGCGGCGTTCAGCCACTGCCATCCTTGATGCTGCAAAGGAAATCGATAGGTCATCAACAAAAAGGCTATATGTTATATCTGGGGGAATTATTTTAGAAACCCCATTGATTACCAAGGCGAACAAGGTTACACTTAAGACACTTCCTTGTGGTACTCCTTCGTCTTGATTGACCCCCCAGATGCTGAAGCCTTGCCGAGGATGGGGGGGCTTAGGGTTCAGCAGCTGGGCCCTGATGCCTGGTGGGAACTGCTTTCTCGCTGGGCCTTGGTGCCCAGCTGTTGATCCAACGAAATAAGTCAGCCCTTTTTCTTCTACTAAAAAAGTTTCATCTTTCTGCCTTCCTCCCCCTATAAGGTATGGATTCTATGATGACGACTATTGGCTTGGTTTTGGACATGATTTAGTCTAAATCTTGGGATTTGAAGGAGGGTGAGGATGGACGGCATGCCACCTCACCCGTAGAACTCTAGTACCTGACATGGTTGAGCGAGGGGAAAGTTTAATGTCAAACCTATCCTCAGTGCCGGGTCTGATCTCGACGGACATCATGACGCCTTAGCACTAGAGATAGGGTGTATATCCAGTAATTACCCCTAGGACGACCCTAATGAAAGGGATGACCCGTCCTCTAAGTGTGACTCCATGGTGGGTATGGGGAATATCTGGATGAACTATGTTTTTCACGTTCTATGGCAACCCCCCCTATTTCGGCTGACGACCCTATGCTTTTGTCAAAGGACTTGTCCACGGAACCGAACTTCAATCAATCATTGTCGGTCCCTTTGATCAGGGTAGTACCCCTGGACCGAATGACAGACAGACACAGATGACGACCCAAAGCAATGCGAGTAGATATACCGCCAACAAGAAATCTCAACAAAAAGCATCTGGCCTACCAGTATTGTCACACTGGAACCATATGCCATGAAGAAAAATAAAAACGTGTGAAATAGCTCCTCGGGGTCTTTGTACCCAATTCATTTTCAATAATACCTGAATTTGAAGCTTGAAGGTGACATATTGACATTTTCCAAGTACACAGGGAAATCGTGAAATGTTGTGGCAGACAGCCAAAAATAACAGCCCAAAATGGAAATATGCTCCTTATAGAAAGCATCTCCCCAGAGTAGAGCAGTAAGTTTGATGGGATTGTCGGACCTTGCGGGAATTACGGTTGAGTGCACTCCCCACTTTAGCCTGAACTCCCAGCAAGGGCTTGATTTTATATGCCCTCAATTGATGGCTTTTTCTGAGGAGAGACTTTTAACAGAATTAAAAGACCAGGGTGTAATAAAGGTTGACAGGATGACAAAGAAGGTTGAAAATAATAGAATACCTCAGCCTACCTTAATATTAACTTTAGTACTTTAAGACTTCCGGAATATGTCTATGCAGCCTGGTATAGGTTTAAGATAAAGTTGTACATCCCAAGACCCAGAAGGTGTTTCCATTGCCAGCATTTTGGACACACCCTACAATCGTGTCGATCCAAATTGCAAGAAAAGCCTGCAGTCTGTGTCAACTGTGGAGAGGATGAGCATGGAATGTGCACCAGGGAACCTAAATGTGTTCACTGTGGTGAGGGACATGCCTCGTCATCTCAGCAGTGTGATATATATTTACTTGAAAAGGAAATACAAGCAATTAGAGTGATTGAAAGAACAACATTTAAGGAAGCACGAGAGAGAGCCAAAGCAAAGACTGTAAGACCCTGGTCTAAGTTTTTTGCTACTGTAGTAGCAAAATTAAAAAGCCAAAGGAAAGAGACAAATAAAAACACCCAAGTTAAGAGCACAAAAGGAAAATCAAATAAAGAATCATTAAAAAGACAGCTAACTGAATCATCTGAGTCAACTGATGATGAGAATATAAAGACAAGGTTCACTAGAACCAACAAGAAAGACCCTAGTGTGGAATTGAAGAAAATTGAAGTGCCAGTTGAGATACACCCTCCACCATCTGCCTCTTTTGGAGGCAAGGCCAGTGGTTGCTGGTCTGGTGCCAGCTTCTGTTGGTGCCAACTCCTCTTTGGAGGACAAACCAGCAGATGCTGGTCCCCCGGTGCCAGTCCTCGCTGGTACTTCTGCCTCATCAGAGGCAGAGCTGGCTACTGCCAGCAGTACAAAGACACTTGAGGTGGTCTCTTTAGAGAACACCTCTGCTCTCGTCCATCTCGATAGAGATGGAGAGCGAAGAAACTAAAAAACCCTTCAGTAATAAAAAAACACTGCAAGGGAAAAGATGTTGGCTCTACGAAGGTGATAATTCCTCCCAAGAAGCCAACAAAACCTTCCATCAAAATGCCTCCCCTTAGTAGAAAAAGAACTCTCCCAGTCTTGTAAAAAGGAACCACAAATGTGGTCCTAAACGTGAATAAATTCACTTCCATTATTCAGTGGAACTGTCAGGGACTGGCGAGCGAAGTATGAGGCAAGTGAAGCTTTTATTCAATTATGAGCACTCTCCTGTAGGGATATGTTTGCAGGAGACTATGCTAGGTGAATATACCCCTTGTCCTAGGGAATATGTTCACTATAGAACTAAATTTGATTTAGAGGTGGGAAATCATGGTGGATCCCTCATCTACATCCGTCGAGATGCTCCACACTACAAAGTAAAACTAAATACTCCACTTCAAGCTGTGGCTGTACGAATTAATTTGAGAAGGCAATATACTATATGTTCCCTTTACATTCCGCCCAATAGCCATGTCTCCCAAGAGAAACTTATATCACTTATGATGCAGCAACTACCAGAGCCATTCCTTCTACTTGGCGACTTCAACAGTAGACATCCATTGTGGGGAGATGTAACATCAAACAAAAAGGGAATATGATGGCATCATTAATAGAAAATGAAGATATAGGTCTTCTTAATACTGGAGAACCTACCCATTACCACATTCAGACAGGCACCGTCTCCTGCATCGACCTTTCAATATGTAGCTCCAACTGCAGTGTGATTTTAGTTGGAGAACAAGTGATGACTGGCATACCAGTGACCATTCTCCAATTGTGATCGACACCAATGAAGGCCCTCCCACCTATCCCGAGATCACCAAGATGGTGTTTAGAGAAAGCAAATTGGAGAAAATTCAAAGATTTGAGTGAGTTGGAGGGGAATGCAAAAGATTTCCCAAGTGTAGATGATGCCATTGATCTACTCAATGGAACATTACATACTGCAGGTCTGCACTCGATTCCTCGAAGAACAAAAGGACTATTCAGGAGACGGCCAGTACCGTGGTGGTCAGAAGACTTAAGGCTGTTACACCGAGCTACAAGGACATCACTGACCAAGTGCGTAGACACCGCACCTTGGACAATGTCATAATTTACAAACAGTGTAGGGCACGATTTCGAAAAGCCATGAAAGCTGCCAGAAGACAATCATGGGCCGGATATGTATCCTCTATTAACAGCAGAACACCAGTTTGTAGCATTTGGAAGAAAATAAGAAAAATTCAGGGTAAATTTACACCCAATCCTCCTCCAGTACTTAAAGGGAGTGAATAATAATCATGTCACAGATGCCAGAGAAGTTAGTAATACATTTTCAGAACACTTCGCTCGAGTCTCTGAGAAATCAGATAGTTCCCCAGGACATAATTTCAGAATGATGGAAGAACAACAAGTACTTGACTTTTCAGCAAAGAAAGCTGAATCATATAATATGCCGTTTTCTGAGAGGGAATTTTACTCTGCTTTATCTAGGAGCAAGAACACTGCCCCTGGTCCAGATGAGATTCCTTATGAAATGTTTAAACACATTTCAAGGAACACAAAACTTTTTATAATAAGTATTATCAATAGAATATGGGATGAAAGCAGCTACCCTACCATATGGGAATTAGCTACCATGTTACCATTCCTTAAGCCTGGAAAAGATCCTCTCTGTGCAGCAAGTTACCGCCCCATTGCTTTAACTTGCTGTTTGTGTAAGTTGATGGAAAAAATGGTAAATGTAAGACTGATGTGGTATCTAGAGCACAACAATATTCTAACACCTTCTCAGTGTGGTTTTCGAAAAATGCACTCCACCCTGGACATCTTACTGCAACTTGAAGCCTCTATCTGTGAGGCCTTTGCCTCCAGCAACACCAGTGACAGTGTTTTTTGATATAGAAAAGGCATATGACACTGCTTGGAGACATGGGATTCTGAAGACTATGCATAATAGTGGTCTACGAGGCAAATTACCTTTATTTGTGAAATCCTTTTTACATCGTAGGTATTTTAAAGTTAAAGTTGGCAGTATTTTATCAGAGAAAAGGTGCCAAGAAGAAGGTGTTCCCCAGGGTAGTGTTCTCAGTGTAACACTTTTTGCTCTGGCCATAAACAGTGTTGCAGCTGTCATTCCAAGAGAGGTTTTAAAGACACTGTTTGTGGATGACTTGTCAATATCCTTTGCTGCCACCCCGGATGACTGTAGCAGAAAGAAAGCTACAATTAACATAAATAAAATAGTAAGTTGGGCTGAGAAACAGGGTTTTAAAATCTCTGTAAGCAAGACTACTGCTGTCCACTTCTGTCGGATCAGGGGAGTACATCCTGATCCAGACCTATATTTGTATGGCCGTAGAATCCCATGTGTAGAACAAGCACACTTCTTAGGCCTAGTTTTTGACCGTAGATTAACTTGGGTCCCCCATATCAAACATATAAAAGCAAAGAGCCTAGAAGCTCTACACATTTTGAAGGTGCTTTCTCACACCAGTTGGGGAGCTGATAGAAATCTTTTACTGAAGCTTCATAAATCTTTAATCTTGTCAAAGCTGTCATATGGTTGTGAAGTTTATTCTTCAGCTTCCTCATGTAACTTAAAAATTTTAGATTCAGTGCATCATTCAGCTATTCGTATAGCCACAGGAGCTTTCCGTTCGTCACCAATACCTAGTATGCTAGTTGATGCAGGAGAGATGCCCCTTGAACTCTATCGCCAGTCATCATTGCATTAGAGTGCAAAGACTCCCCAAATCTCTGGCATTTGCTGTGGCAAATAGAAATATTTTTAACGGTTTTTACGAAAGTCATCCAAGGTATCCACTCCTTTTAGCTATAGAATTAAAAAAAATTTTAGAGGATACGAATATTAGAAAACATTTCCCATTATCCCCTTTGTGTATCCCAGTACTCCTGTCTGGAGGTTACCTGATGTGAAATTCTGTAGGTACTTCAGTGGAGCAAAGAGGGATAAATCTGATGAGGAAATGAGGGCCATATTTTTAGAGCATGTATCAGAGCATGTAGATACAAGTTTATATTTACTGATGGCTCTAAGTCCAGTTGCTGGCGTTGGATATGGAGTTTTTAGCGAATCTTTTAACCGAAGAGGTGCACTTCCTTCTATTGCCTCAAACTTTACAGCTGAATTGTATGGCATCCTAGTAGCACTGGAACATATTACAACACTCCCAGTGTGTAGCTACACAATATTTTGTGACTCCAAAAGTGCCCTACAGTCCCTGGAAGTCTTTAATACTGATCATCCCTTGGTGTTGAAGATCTTGCAGTGGATTTTCTTGCACCAGTATAGAGGGAGCATTGTTTCTTTTTGTTGGGTTCCTGCTCATGTGAACATATCAGGAAACGAAGAGGCAGACAAGCTAGCCAAATCAGCTGCGCAAACTTTGATACCAAGAAAATGCCCTGTTCCATATCGTGATACATTCTATGATATATGGAAATCCATCCAGCATTTATGGGTAGTTCAGTGGGACAGAGTAGGCCCCAATAAGATGAAAGAAATTACTAGTCAGACACACCCTTGGCCCTAAATATGACCTAATACCAAGGAAGTGGGAGGTTGTATTGTGTAGATTACGTATTGGCCATACGCGTTTAACTCATGGCTATCTGATGGATGGGGAGCATGAGCCCTTCTGTGACGATTGCTTAGTTCCGCTAACCGTTAGGCATTTGCTGGTTGAGTGTCCCAGTCTGGTGGAACTTAGGAATCGTTTTTTAGGTTATAGTAGTGAAGCAGGGGGTAATTATAGCATGGCAAAACTGTTGGGAGAAAGCGCATGTATTTATAACATTATCTCTTTTATCAAAGAAGCTGGTCTTCTCAAATATATCTGACAGCTGTGCTGTCTTAGTATATACATATTCTTTTCTTTTTAATAATTTTACGGTTGTGATTAATCACAATTCTTTTTATCGGAATATTATTTTTACTTTTATCAGAAATTTATTTTATTTTCTTAAATCAAATTTATACGTATGTCTCTCATAAAGATAAAGGTATTTTGAATGTTGTATAATATATTATAAAAGTTAAAAGATCACATTTAGTATTCGGTGTCGGTGACCCTGGTAGTTGTGACGCCAGATAACTCTCATCAATCAATCAATCAATCGTCTTGATTGAACACATCTGACATTGTTGTTCCAACCTGAACCTGAAATATCCTATTTTTTAAAAAAGCCTTAATAAAGAGGGGCAAATTGACTCTCAGGTTACATTCATAAAGGACCCTCAAAATGCCATATCTCCATGTTGTATCATAAGCCTTCTCAAGATCAAAAGAAAACAGTGATGTGATGCTGCTTGTTGGCAAAAGCTTCACATATTGAAGATTCCATTCGTACCAATAAATCAGTTGTGGAGTGCATACTACGAAAACCACACTGAGCAGGCGACAGTTATTTACCTCTTTCCAAGTATCACATCAATCGTGTGTTCACCATTTTTTCCATGATCTTACACAAACAAGATGTCAATGCAATAGAATGATAATTTTCTGTCTTGAATGGATCTTTTCCAGGTTCCACAAATGGCAGTAATTTCAACTTCTCCCAAATCTTGTGGAAGATATGTTCTCGGCAAATTCTGTTAATTAGGCTTAATATGAAAAGTCTGGTATATCATCCAGTCCAGGAGCTGATTCATTACATTTATTCAAGGCTGATTCAAATTCTCTAATAGTAAAAGGAGCATTGTATTGCTCATGTCTTAAGGTATAAAAATCAATGTCGACCTGTTCAATTATCTGTCTTTGTGCTGAATAGGGTCTGTCATCATTTTTCTTCGCAACATTAGCAAAATGATTAGCAAACTCATTTGCCACTAACTGGGGGTCTGCTACCTCGCAACCTTTGATCTTGATAACTGGAGGTTGACAAGGAGTGAACTTGCCTGCTATTTTTCTCGCTTCCAAACTAGAGTCGGAGGAGTTTTTAAATTTAGTGAAGATATGAATATCGTCCAAGATTCTTTACAAGCTTTTTTGATTTCCATGCGAAAATGAGCTCTCGCTTTTTGAAATTCAACACGATAATACTCACATTTTCGTCTGCGGTATCTGGTGAAGGGAGATTCATAATTCTATGAGTTTCCTGGCATTTACGAGTCCACCAAGGAACTGATCGGTGGACAAATTTGCCCAAAGTGCTAGGTATAGATTGAAGACCAGCTGAGAACATTATTGTATTCAAAAAGTCAAGAGCATCATCTACACAGGGGGAGTCATCAGCAGATTCATCTATTGAGCTGTGCTCCTGGAATGTTGACCAATCAGCTTTACCAGTGTTCCATTTGGGTAGCCTTTAAGATGGAGAACTTGATGCTATAATTGCCACTATTGGAAAATGGTCACTGGTAAACCTATCATTTATAGCTTTCCAATTGAAGTCAATAAGACAGTCCAGAGTTGAGGATCCCTACATTTTCATCTTCTATGATGGAACCTAAGCACCTTTCTCTTTATTGGTGATGATGTCACCCCATAGAGGGTTTCTGCTATTCATATCTCCCAAAATAACAAAAGGACGTGATAACTGATGGGGAAGACTTCATTAGGTGGTAGATAGAGAGAGCATACTGTATATTTTCTTTGCAAATGGATCTGCACACCTATCACTTGCAGTGTTGATTGGATACTAATAGGATTTTGAGGGGTGTCATTTCGAACATATAAAACGACACCACCATAGCTTCCATTATTTAAATTATAGGTGGAATGATAGGATGTATACTCTCGTGGGCTGGGGCATGTATTATTACCAATCATGGTCTCCTGCAGAGCTCTAAAAACAGGAGACACCTCTGATATGAGCAGCCTTAGTTCTTCCCATTTAGCTCTTAATCCCTGACAGTTCCACTGGAGAAAATGAATGAGTTTTACTTTCCTTTAGAGGCTGTTACATTAGAGCCTTTTTTAAGCTTTCAGCTTACAACCTTGCTCTTTTTTTCTGGAAGGAGACCGATTGTTTAGGGCTGCCTTCCTTTTCAGAGGGTTATCAGTCTCAGGAACAGCAGACGAAGCTGGTGTCTCCTGAAGAGGGGTGTGAGGATTGGACATTGTTGCATCCTCCAAAGCATTTACAGCTAGTACAGCCTCCAGAGAGATGGGAGTGCCAGCTGTACCCGACACAACCTCTACAGAGGAAGGTGTATCAGAAATCACTGGTTCTGCTTCCATAGAAGCAAGGGTGCCAGAAACCACTGGCACTGCTTCCAAAGAGGCGGGAGTCCCAGAATCAACTGGCACCACCTCAGAAGAGGCTGGAGTACCAGAAATCACTGGCACGGCCTCCGAGGAGGCAGGAGCACCAGATATCACTGGCACAGCCTCCAAAGAGGCAGGATCACCAGAAATCACTGGTGCAGCCTCCGGAGAGGCAAGAGCACCAGAAATCACTGGCACAGCCTCCGAAGAGGAAGGAGCGCCAGCAACAATTGGCACCGCCTCCAGGTCCAATTTCAAACATGTCTCTGCCTAATTTCCCTTTGCTCTGTACAGGAGCATATGGTTTCAGTGTAATTACACTGGAAGGTTTTTTGGATTTTTCCAGAGGAAGGTTGACAGGGGAGGTTCCAGTAGTCATTAACTGTGCCGATTCACCGCCATCAAAGGGCCCAGGGGTATTTGAATCTTTATTATTTGATTTCATAAAGATTTAAGTTAAAAAGAAATAAATAAACCTGGAAACCTTAAAAAGATATCAGCCTTTCATGGATTTTATTCTTCCACTAATGGCACAAGTGAGAACCGACTCCCAAATGTTCGCGTCCCTACCCTACCCCACAGGGGATGGCACAACATGATTAGAGTGGCCCAAGTGTAAGCCAAACCCGCTTGATAGGACTGACAGTATTACATGAAAAATTCTATTAACTTAAAATATATTTACAAACTGAAACATACAAAATTAACAAACTTCATGTATAACACCAGGAACTCTTATAATAATGTAAAGGTCTATTGAAGATCTTGCGAGTATAATCAGGATCAGGAAAAGTACTGCACGTGATTACAATCTGACGAAGAATCATGAGTCTCTAAAGATGCAATAATTTCCAAGGACCAAGAGTCTACGGTCTAGGATCAAGAATGAAGAAGACTGACCAAGGTCTAAGGAGTTCTGCAAAATATAAACATATTTTCAGCTATATAACTTTATATAATATGTTCTTGACTGCAGAAAATGCACAATGAAGTAACTTTATATAATATGTTCTTGACTGCAGAAAATGCACAATGAAGTAAAACTTAATGCAAACCTTGTTATACTCTATAAACTTTTAAACACTCACAGATTAACATATGACATTTCAAATACACAAATAATCTTCATTAGTTTATACAGTATACACTTATAAACACTGAATCACTAACACACGACATTATATAATACACTAATACATAGAACAATTTATATACAGGAGTCTTTTCAGTACTTACTGTTACGGGTGGCTAGGTGTCAGGTAGTGATCAGAGAATGCGGGGACTCTCCATGTTAAGAAAACAAACAAGGACAACCAAATAAACAAAGAAATAACTTCTTTAGTCCATGGAGTGAAAACATACACAAGAGATGGCAGCACAGCATTCCTCGACAATATATATATATATATATATATATATATATATATATATATATATATATATATATATATATATATATATATGTAGGTGCAAGTGCACTTGGAGCATAATAGAAGAATTGCACACGCTCGGAAAGGTCCTCAAGTGTTTTGACGTTGAGAGAACCCAGCCAACGTTTGAAATTTTTCCCTTTGTACTACGTCCAGTCCATCCAGGACTGTCCGGCATCCTTGGGTTGGCTACGCCAGCGTTGCCTCCAGTGCTCAGAAGTAATTTTGTAAGCCTTGTTGACTGCTCTTCTGACAGCTTCAAGATCTCCTCGTTCAGCAGTGGTCAGAGTCCACAGAGTGATCAAACCCTTGCCCTTCATGTGTTTGTTAATGATCAGTGATATCTCGATTGCAGTCGGGGCGAAATTTGCAAACACATTCTCTATGCGATCAAGCCACGCTTCTGTTTAAGTTTCTGACCATGTCTGGATGAGCGTGCTCATGCTGCTTAGAGCAGACTGGTATGTAGCTGTAGAGGGGTGATTGGCTCTATGTTGGGCGAGAGCCATGGCACTGTCTAGGCGAGCTTGTTCAAGAGCCAACTCATGGGCATGCTGAGCTTCTCGCTCTGCTCTTTCAGCTTCTTGCTCTGCTCTTTAACTCTCCGCTCTTGCTTCTCTCTTGGCTCTTTCCCTCTCCTCTCTGGCTTCTCTCTCGGCTCTTTCCTTCTCCTCTATGACTTCTCTCTCGGCTCTTTCCCTCTCCTCTCGCTTCTTGATCCCCTAGGGCTTTAGTCACTTGGGTGTCGATCTAAGTTGCTAGGGTTTCTCCTCTGAGGGCCAGACCCTGTCTGATTCCTAGAAAGGTCAGGTATAATTCAGCACAAGAGGCCATGGTTGTGGGAGAGAGGTGTATTACTGGATATTCATCCTCTACAAGGAATGGCAAGTGCCCCCAATGGCACTGGTATCAAGTAAAAAGGTGTGCCGTAGAACAGTTGTGGCACTGTGAAAGCAAGGCCAAGATGGAACCACAGGTTGCGAATATGTGGAAACACCAAGGCAGGAAAATAGGAAGGAAGGGCCAAGACAGGTCCTTAGTTAGTGAAACAGGGGGAGCCGCCAAGGCTGGGGATAGGAAAGAGAATCAAAGTTGCTTTTGGTCCCGTGGGATGAATGTTGGTACAAAATAATGCTTGAGGCACTGGGTCAGATACCTGTAAAGGGCTTCGAAAAACCAAGGACTGAAAGGCCAATGAAGATGGCACTTACAGGATGAATGGTTTGGTAATTACACATGACAATTGGTTGTCGTCGAGTGCGGAGGGATGTTCAGTGAACAGGTAGTGGCACTGGTAGTGTGTAGATTTTGTTCATAAAGAACAGGATTATTGCTGTTCCCGAAAAAACAAACTTTGTTGGTCCCTCGGGATGTTTCGTTTGCATAGAACGAGGATAAAATCAAAGTCATGTGTTATGGACTTGTGCATGGACAAAACTGGCTATTGCACAAGTTGTTAAGTAGGTGTTCGAAAACACGGGGTAACATGCACACGGGCTGGTACCAATTTTTTGTGCTATGGTTACATGATAGTTACATTTAATAAATGTTTGCGGGAGACCGCAAAGTTAAAGTGGAAGCGTTAGGGACTTGTGCACGGACGAAACAACTATTGTACATGTTGGTAAGTAGGTATTCGAAAACACGGGGTAACATGCACACAGGCAGGTACAGACCTTTGTGCAGCAGTTGCGTAATAGTCTAGTATAAGAAATCTGTGTGGGAGACCACAAAAAATCAAAATGCAGACATATTAAGTACAAGGAATGGGTGCGGGAAACTGCAAAAGTCTAATGAAGTAATAAAGAGAGATAAAAAAAATTTACATAATGGTAAAATGGAACTGCTCTACTGAGTGCGTAAGTTTTGAGTGGTGTAATGGGTTGTGATATCTGACCCCTTGCGAGACTTACGCAAGGAAATGAAATCAGGATAAAAAAAAATGCTTGTCAGTTTCAAAGAAACGAAAGAAAGGTTATACTTTAAGGTTTAATGTGAAAATGTAAAATATTCCCTTTCCTGGCTCAGGTATATAAGTAATGCGGTTTGATTTATTAGGTCATTCAATATATGGGTCTGCTATAAAACAGAAGGTTTATATATACTCCCAATTATAACAATATGCTTCATGACATGAGTAAATATTATTCTGCTCTCATAAAAGGTATGTGTTCAAGAATGTCTTCCCTACAGAAAATGCATTAATGATTAAACAAATAACACAATAGGGAATAATAAGGTTGTTTGCATTATGGAAGGCTCTGAATGAAAGTGAAAGGGATTTAGTGCTTATCCCTCCAGAACTGTCAACTTGTCTGTCTATTTGCAGCAAGTAGACAGTAGTGAGTAGAAAGTACGCTTGTACTGATGAGAGAGATGGTACGAATTATTCGTTGTCAAATGAATGCAAACAGTTTCGCTATTTAAGCTGTTATGATTTATAATGGAATTCCTATATGAATAATATTACAATGGCATGTGAATCAAGCTACGCTACCGATTTTACTAACAAGTTAATGTTTCTAAAAGAGAAGGATTTAAGCAATGAATTGGTTACCAGGGAGACGGTGTTCTCTACAAAGAGGGTTGCAAGAAAGGATTTCCAAGATAGAATGAATATAGTAAGTTTTCGGCAGGAATTTAACACTTTCCCATCAATTTAACAATTAACAATGGTTATCACTGCACTTTCCTAGCTAATGCCTAACTACTAGAGACAAGTTGTCTCACAGGTTATCATACACAGCTAAAATGCATGCATAAGTGGCAACAAAGCCTTCTCCAAGTGGTGAAAGAATGAAATGTGTAAATGTTATCACACTCTCCGTCTGAGCACTTAGGAATAATTAAGAAATAAAAGGTGTAAAATGAAAACACTAGAATAAAGTACTTACAGTTGTGTATCCTTGTTCCTAGGTGTCAAAGGTGCAAAAAAGACAAAAGGGGGTATCACAGTAAGGTTCGTTTCTCTCGCAATACACTGATATTACATGTAGTCAGTGGGAATAATTTCTACTTTGATGAGAGATCAATTAAGGCTTTTCATTTTACGAATCCTGGCAAGGTCACCATTTATTACGTGCATGGCTGTGT
>NC_061110.1:68189475-68218389 GCF_015104395.2 Macrobrachium nipponense | reverse complement strand
GGCATTCTGTATACTGGCTCATATTTCTCAGTTCAGATGACAGTTGGAAAATGATCACTACCGTATAGATCTTCCAACACCTCCCAGTTGAAGTCAATGAATGTATCAGAACTGATGATAGATAAGTCAATGCATGAAAATGTACCAGTCTGAATGTGAAAATGGGTGGGTTTTTCAGTATTCAAAAGGGTCATATCTGAATTTTCTATTGATGATAAGATAAGATTTCCTCTTTGATTTGTTAAAATGTCACCCCAAAGTTCATAACGACCATTAAAGTCTCCCAAAATAAGAAATGGTCGGGGTAGCTGTTCATACAAGCGTGTTAACCGTCGTTCAAGTATTGGGTTATTAGGAGGGAGATACAATGAACAAATTGTGTACGCCTTTTTTAAGTGAAATTTTACAGCTACAGCTTGTAATTGAGTTTGCAACTGTATTTTTGAGTGAACAATATCTTGCCCTACAAGAACACTTCCACCCGAATTTCCCTGTATAGGGAATTGGGAGTGGAATGCAAAAAACTCTTTAGGAGTAAGCATTTTGTTGTTGCTTAGCATAGTCTCTTGTAGCACTAAGCATACTGGGTTATAAGTATTAATCAAACATAATAGCTCTTCATATTTAGCGCGAAGTCCCTGGCAGTTCCGTTGTAATATAGCAGAGAAAGTACCTATTTTCTAGAAGATGATCCCCTGTCCAAGATCGTTTTTTTTTTTGTTTTTTCTTTGTAGATGACATCTGAGTTTTGTGACGGACTTTTGGTACAGTTCCAGATATCGAAGGAGTACTTAGAGGGTCATTTGAATGTACCAAGTGATCACTTATGATGGTATTTGAAACAGCAGTATCTTTAGTAGTATCTTCGACCCTTGTAGTATCTGATTTATCATTTTCAGCTAGTCTAGTTTCATTGTCTAAACCATGCTGAACTGAGTTTAACATTTTGTTTGCCTTATGTTCTACATTTGTTGCTGCTGTGTTGTATGATAAGATGGTGGGATATGACTCATTTTCCATTAATTCAAATGTTCTATGAGGGTCAGCTGAACTATAAGATGATGAAGGTTTACTAATTATTTTTCTGACTCATTAACTTTTTCTGGGGTTGTATCTCCTTTCTCAAGGTGCTTCACTTTTGATTCAGGCATTGTTACAGACTCTTCACTTAAGGTCCTTTTGTTGACAATTGTCCCAGCATCCATTTTTTCTTCCTTATCTTCACTGGACTTTTTCAGATTCAATTTCTTTTGTCTTTCCCCATTTCCTATTACTGCATCTACAAATGACTTCTGGGTGTTGAATTTCTGCAAAGTCTTTGTCTTGCCTCTTTAAAGGTAATGTGCTCTTGAGTCTTGATACAAAGTGTTTCTTTTTCAATTATATACTTGATACATGATATATGTGCCGCATTGTGGTCTCCCCCACAATTAAGGCAGCAGCATGGAGTAAGCTCACAATTCCCATGTTCTTTTCTTCCACAGTTAAAGCATGTCGCTGGTTCATTCCTTTCTTTTTTCCTACATGTTGTAATTTGATGGCCAAACATTTGGCAATCGAAACATCTTCTGGGAGCAGGAATATACTGTCTAACTGGCAAGTGAAGCCATGCAGCTTTCAGAAATTTAGGGAGTCTCAAACAGTCAAAGGTAAGTATCAAAGTAGGCGTTGGATGTGATATTCCCAATATTTTTTTTCTTGATCCGTCTCACATCAACCACCTTTTGATCAGCAAATTCTTTTCGGAGAGTGTCCAGAATAATGTATGAGTTCAGTACTATACACTACTCCTTTCGACTGATTCAATGTTTTGTGAGGAGTGCATTTTGCTGCACTTCCCTCTACAGCACTAATAGATAGTAACTTTCTACTTTCATATGGTGATGAAACTTCTACAAGCAAGCCTCCTTCACCTTGAGAGGCTATCTTTGGTTCTCTGCCAATGCATTTCACAATATCTCTATGGACATCAAATATATTCAGTTCTTTTATGCTTTTGTTGAGGTCAAGAGAAAGGTATTTGTTATACGTCTCAGGTTCTTGAGATCCGAGCAACATTCCGATATCATGATTAGCATTCCTATTTCTATTATTAAATCTACTATTCTTTCCTCTGTTCTGAACTACATAAGGGCTCGTAGTTACAATCAAAGAATCTGTTGTTTT
Organism: Macrobrachium nipponense; assembly: GCF_015104395.2. Taxonomy (NCBI): domain Eukaryota; kingdom Metazoa; phylum Arthropoda; class Malacostraca; order Decapoda; family Palaemonidae; genus Macrobrachium; species Macrobrachium nipponense. The sequence goes on along the minus strand of NC_061110.1, from coordinate 68,216,223 downwards.
CATTGGAGGAGGCTGGGGATGGCAAAGGGAGGTCCTTATCCAAGCCTAAGGTTGTCAACAGTGCCAAAGAGTCGGGGGGTCCAGGGGACAGTGTACCAGAAGACTAGTCATGGGAATTTGAAGAAAAAAAAAAAAAAAAAAAAAAAAAAAAAAAAAAAAAAAGAAAAAAAAAAAAAAAAAAAAAAAAAAAAAAAAAAAAAAATGGGGGGGGGGGGGAAAGAAACATACACACACAAAAACTGCTTGGGAAGACCAACAAGGTATCACGGAATAGACAGGGTTCAACATTCTCCACCAACGGTACACGTAGAAGTTGCTTCCCCACGGTCTGCCCCATACCCTACCCTTTCGGGATAGCACCAATATGCTTGCAGTGGCCCAGGTATAAGCCAGTCTGCCTGCTGGGAGTCCTGCCCCCACTAATAGGGACAGACTCCCCACTCCAAACATATTGGTGGGCTTCCGGACAAAAGCCAGGAGTCCCATCCCAAAAACCAGGCCCCCCGGATTCCGATGGGCTGATCCCTGGAGATGGTTCCAACCTCAAGGTAGCAATGGGAAAATCCCATCACCATCTCTTGGGTCCAAACCGTATTGGGTGGCGACTCACCACCACAACTCCCACAATTAGCTTCGAATCCAAACCCCCTCCAAACCACGAACCCCTCCCAGACTCACCCAAGCAGTAAAATGTTTCGAAAGTGGAAATGTCCACGCAATTTAATGCCAAAAGTTTTGTAGGCGTTCCGTCAGGATCCGGCCTTCGCAAACTTGAAGGCAGAATCCCTTACCCCCTCACCACATGAAGGAACTTACTCAAGGGGATTTTAAAAGAGGAAAGTGTTCAGTATGACTGACTGATTTTCTTTTGTTATCTGTCATCGCAGTTGGCTTACAGAAGTCATTCCACCTTAATAAGAGCCTTTCTCTCTCCTTTCCATTAGCATCACCTAGAACCACCACAGCTTCTATTTATGAAGACATTAGCCTTCAGTAATTTACTCATTGGCATTACGACAAAGCTCCTAAAAGGCTGTCCCCTGCGTGTACCTGAATGAAAATAAAGAAACTGATGAAGCGAATATTGACAGATTTCAAATAGCCGATTCAAATATATGACATACATCAAAACATAGTTATGCGTATCAATTGGAATTCGAGTCCACCATGGCTGCTAGTGAAAGACGAAATGCTACTGTAACGGCACTCCTGACGTTTGCAAAAATGATTCGTCGCCTTTAAACCGAACTCGTCATGCTCACCCGACCAAACCCTCAGATTCCGATCTGACCCTCCGAGACACTAAGAACGGTTAAACTAGAAAAGCATTAAATACAAAAAATTTAGACAACGGCACAACCTTGGCCACAAATATCACTGAAAATCAGTTATTATATTGGGTTCTGCACAATGAGTTTTATATCCAAATTCTGATGACCAATGATTAATTTGATTTATGACTACTAACACTGGCTCTACACCTAGGTTACTGACACCGTAACAAAATTAAATGGGGCACTGAAATAATGAATAGATGAAATTGAAAGGAGTTTCATAACAGAAATACTTACACACACACACACACATATATATATAAAATTTATAAAATAACGATATTAACATATATACAATATATATATATATCATATATATAGATATATATATATGTAATATATATATATATTATATGTATGCCTAAAAAATCACAGTAGATGCACGTGACTTCATAAATAAGCGAATTCCACAGGAAAATGATAGTCAGAAATCCAAGCACTTTCATCTTTACTCAGACATTGCCAAGGAGTTAATGAAGTACAATTGGAGAGAAAGGTCTCATGTACAACACAAGATCAAGAATACCAGATGGTTAATTGTCAAAAGGGTAAAAATTAAAAGAGATAGTCCAGAATTATCGGATATCACACGGTCACAAACCTAAACAGATTGACCCTAACCGAAATTACAAAGTTTCTTTAAAGTCCAAAACATGTTAAAACTGAATATATTAATTTTGTTGCTTATATTTATCTACAACTTTTTTCATTATGAAAGCATCAAGTTTAAATAAACCAAGACTTAAATTTAGAACATTTCTATTATTTGACTTGATGAAACAAGATTCAATGATATTCCTTTTAACTGCGTCATTACATGGGATTAAGGCTCTTGCTTGACTCCAGTTAATAGGATGGTCTAAATTGCCTAGTTCTCACAGAATATTGATGCTGTTTGAGACGATGTGAAAGAGATTTACCGGTTTGTCCATAATAGACTTTATCACACTTTTTGCAAAGAATTTCAAATATATGCAGCCTGGAAGATCTTTAGGAGAATTTTTGATTATTAAACTCTTGACATTAATATTACTGAAAACAACATTTATGTTAAAAAGCTTTAAAATTCTAGGAATATCTAAAAACCTTTCATCATAGGGTAATTTTAGAATGTTATGCTTACTAAATTCAAGTTTGTCATTAGTTGAATAAAATGTTTTTCTAGCTCTTTTCCATGCCACATCTACAAAAGTCCTTGGGTATTTCAGTTTCATTGCAATATCATAAATAGTTTTAATTTCAGCGTCAAGAAAGTGCGGGCTACAGACACGTAAAGCCCTTAGAAACATCCCAGAAAAAACAGAGAATTTAACATTTTGATGGTGATTGGAGTAGTAATGAACAAAAGAGGCAATGTTAGTTGATTTTCGAAAGACTGAGAAGGTGAAATTTCTATCATTTCTATGGACAGTTATGTCAAGAAAATTCAAATTACAATTTCTTTCTTCCTCTACAGTAAATTTTAAAAAAGGGACTAAATTATTGAGATTATTAAGGAATTCCAGGAGATTTTCGTGAACTGGCCAAATACAGAAGATATCATCCACATATCTAAACCAAATAACTTTTTGGGGCAAAATTCTTGGTAAGAAAAAAATTCCATGTAAATATTGCTAAGGACAGGAGATAAGGGATTACCCATAGCCATGCCAAACTTTTGTACAAAAAATTCCCCATTAAAACAAAATTTACTATCTTTGATACATAACTAATGACGTTTGCCACACTTAAGGGAATGTCATGACGCTCTATTTCCTCCTCCAAATATTCAAGTAAGTCATCTACAGGCACTTTTGTAAATAAAGAGACAACATCAAAACTAACCATATTAAAATCAAAATTCAAATTTAAACTATTCAATTAGTTTATAAAATCAACATTGTTTTTAACATTCGTGTTAGAAATGTTTCCTACCAAAGGAGTAAGAATTTGTACAAGCCATTTAGATAAATTATATGTAACTGAGCCCACTGATAGGGTTACTGATTTTATGTGTCTTGAGTAGACCATACATATAAGGTAGGGAGGCGCATTGCAGTGTAAACTGTTTAATTAAATGGTCCAAGCCCTTCAAAATGGATTTAATTTGTTTATTAAAATGGGAGTTCACTGTCTGTGTAGGGTCAGACCTCAGTTTCGTATAAGTATCAGTATCATTTAGCAATGTCATTATTTTTTTTTAGATATTCCTAGAATTTTAAAGCTTTTTAACATAAATGTTGTTTTCAGTAATATTAATGTCAAGAGTTTAATCATCAAAAATTCTCCTAAAGATCTTCCAGGCTGCATATATGAAATTCCTTGCAAAAAAAAAAAAAAAAAAAAAAAAAAAAAAAAAAAAAAAAAAAAATAAAAAAAAAAAAAAAAAAAAAAAAAAAAAAAAAAAAAAAAAAAAAAAAAAAAAAAAAAAAAAAAAAGTCATAAAGTCTATTACGGACAAACCGGTAAATCTCTTCCATAACGTCTCAAACAATATCAATATTCTGTAAGAACTGGCAAATATCGAATGCATTATTCGTACATATGGGAGATTTAGACCATCCTATTAACTGGAGTCAAGCAAGAACCTTAATCCCATGTAATGACACAGTTAAAAGGAATATCATTGAATCTTGCTTCATCAAGTCAAATAATAGAAATGTTCTAAATTTAAGTCATGGTTTATTGTAAACTTGATGCTTTCATAATGAAAAAAGTTGTAGATAAATATAAGCAACAAAATTAATATATTCAGTTTTTACATTTTTTGGACTGTAAAGAAACTTTTGTAATTTCGGTTAGGGTCAATCTGTTTAGGTTTGTGACCGTGTGATATTCGATAATCCTGGATTATCTCTTTTAATTTTTACCCTTTTGACAATTAACCATCTGGTATTCTTGATCTTGTGTTGTACATGAGACCTTTCTCTCCAATTGTACTTCATTAACTCCTTGACAATGTCTGAGTAAAGACGAAAGCGCTTGGATTTCTGACTATCATTTTCCTGTGGAATTCACTTTTATATATATATATATATATATATATATATATATATATATATACACATACATACACACACACAAAATTGTTCCTGTTCTTCCTTATATATGTGTGTATATATATATATATATATATATATATATATATATATATAGATATATATATATATATACACGTATATAAGGAAGAACAGGAACAATTTTGTGTGTGTGTATGTATATATATATATATATATATATATATATATATATATATATATATATATATATTATATATATATATATATATATATATATATATATATATATATATATAAATAAAAGTGAATTCCACAGGAAAATGATAGTCAGAAATCCAAGCGCTTTCGTCTTTACTCAGACACTGTCAAGGAGTTAATGAAGTACAATTGGAGAGAAAGGTCTCATGTACAACACAAGATCAAGAATACCAGATGGTTAATTGTCAAAAGGGTAAAAATTAAAAGAGATAATCCAGGATTATCGGATATCACACGGTCACAAACCTAAACAGATTGACCCTAACCGAAATTACAAAAAGTTTCTTTACAGTCCAAAAAATGTAAAAACTGAATATATTAATTTTGTTGCTTATATTTATATACAACTTTTTTCATTATGAAAGCATCAAGTTTAAATAAAACCATGACTTAAATTTAGAACATTTCTATTATTTGACCCCTGTTCATTTTATAGTTAACTGCTAACCCGTGTCACGACCCAGGCCTTGATATAATTTCCTATTGACCCTCACTTAACCAGGTTACTTCTAAAATAAAAACGATGAAGAAGGGGAAGAGAACCATACGATAGATAATAATAATATTATCAAGGTAGAAAAGATTACTCCATCACCAAAAAATTGATACAGCAAAAACAGACGAGATTACACCTAGGAAGAGATACAACGTTTACTAAAAGAATATAAACCAATGATATGTTTACAACAAGTCAGCAAAACAATATCAACAATAGAAGAAGGTAAGCCATATATGCACATAAAGTATGTTATAACAAAATACCTGTAAACTTTACTGACTTGATACATAAGTATCAAGTATTAAAATATAAGTATAAAACGATGATTTTGCAATTTATATAATTTATTATACAACCAACCTATAGTAAAAATTACGACACTGATAAACTTAAGGATTTGCATGACAATGCCAAGGAACCTACATCTGAGATAATGTATCACATACCTAAGGAAACAAACAATCTGGAAGTCAAAACATCGACGACTTTTTTTAGAATATTTTCCAAACAGACCATTTTCCCATAAACATTTTAATTATTACAAATAGCGTTATTCTACGAACCTACCGGCTTAACAACAACAACATATTATTATTATTATTATTATTATTATTATTATTATTATTATTATTAATTATTATTATTATTTGTTTAAGCAGCCATTTCCGACTATGTCCAATCGGCTGCTTAATGCAGATAAAATCTGTTAAAAATACTATATTAAATCGAATATATTTTTAAAGTCATTTAGTTTAAAAAAACAAATAAATAGATAAAACATTACTGTACACATTTAAAACATTTGTGCATGAATAAAATAATTTATATATATTTTAATATATCTGTATCTAATAAAATTATTTATATATGTTTTAATACATCTGTATCAGTTAAGAATTTAAAAATCTTGCAAACATTTGAGTGGTCATCTCCTAGCATGTCCTGCATTCCAGATGATCCAAAGTATTTATGTCTAATATGTGAGTACTTAGATCATTCAATTAAAATGTGTTTCACAGTTATTCTGGTTTGACAGGTATCACATTCTGGAGGAGGCTGATTAGACATAAGAAAGCAATGCGCTAATCTTGTGTGCCCATTACGCAGCCTGCACAAAGCGACCTCATGGTTTGTTTCTCTAATTTTGTAAAGAATTCTCAAACGGAATTATTGTGTTATTTATCCCTCGAAGTTTGTTATTTTCAAGTTATAACCATTGGTCTCCCCAGATTTTATCTCAAATAAATTTAAAATAATTTTTAGAGCCATTATAATATGTTTTGTACATTTTACTTCTATCATTTAATGCTGCTTCCTTTGCATTTTTATCAGCAATTTCATTGCCTTCAATTCCAACATGGCCTGGTGTCCAGCACAAGGATATCTTGATATTTCGAATGCTTAAAAAATGATTATTTTCTTGTATTGCTCTAATGGTAGGGTGATGATGATTAAAAGAATCTATAGCTTGAATAGCACTTTTTGAATCACTTTATATAGCAAACACTATTCTTGAAAACTGCACAAAAATGAAATCTAGAAACGTACTAGATGATTAGTATAACCGAGTTATAATAACATTTGGCACCAATCTGGCAAACCTACTGAAAAAACATTTCCGTGCATGAAAGTATTAAGCCCGACTCACTTCAAACAAACAAATTCATATAAAAAACAGACACGCCCAATTCTACAGACATGCACTATACTCATGGCACTGTCGGTCACGCTCTGAGTAATAAGGAGAGGCATCACTCTATATTGATCGCAATTATCACTACTATAACTTGCAAAGCATGGCTCATAATACGAATACTTTTTTCAGCATTCTTTATTGAGAAAGAAAAGAAAAACGCACGAGGCCACATCTAAAAAAAAAAAAATAAAAGAAAAAACACAAAGAAAGAAAAAGTAAAGAAAAGAAATCTTTACTGCTGAACGACAGAACTTTTGAACAGACCTCATCTGCAAGGGGGCGGGGGGGGGGGGGGGGGGGGGGGGCGGGGGGGGGGGGGGGGGCGGGGGGCGGGAGGAGGGAATAAAGAAGGAATGGAGGGGGAACGAATGGTTGGGGGAACTTTTAGAGTAAAGACCATATACGATAGCCGTTCCAATACTCCTCGAGGTCGTTACAACCCGTATGTATAAATATATATTTTTTGCCTCTGGTTCGCAGCCAACTGTCAAATTCCCTAACTCTACTACGGACCCCCCACAAATGTGTTGTCGTGGGTATTTTTATTTCCGGTTGGGTTACTTTTATTATAGGCGTTATAGCTGGAGATGGGGCGAATGGGTAGAAAAGGGTGACCTTTACCTTCTTTTTTTTCTTTCTTTTTAATCACATATGGGTTTTTATGGTGTCATCTCAATTCCTCTTTATTACGTTCGGACTTCGAATGTCTTCCGGGTAACTTTAGGCTCTCCGAGGATGGCCTCTCTTTGCTTTTATCTCACAAGGGCCACTACCTTCTACCTAGAGTTTTTTTTCAATAATTTAGCATTTATCAAAAATTTCTTAGTTACCTTATCTAATTTACAGCTTCATGAAAAATTCCGAAGCTATTCAAAAGTTATGCGCGAACACTTAAGAGCAATAAAACCTTTTTACACACTTTTGACCCATTTCCTAATCGTTGATCCATGGAGAGCCATGGTTTAATAAGAGCTCAATCTATCCTTGACCGCATAAAACTAAACATCCTGTATTAAATTACCTTCAAGGAAAACGAAATACAGAAATCTGAATACTGCAAGTTAGGACAGAGAGAAACTCTTGCAACCGCGGGCTGACTACCACAATAACAAAGGAAAACAAACCTGCCTAATAACCATACCGGACCCTAAGAGTTACCACAAGACTCCTCGACACATAGGTACTCCTATCTGTAATTCCTTACCGGCATCAAGGTACAATTTAAAGTTCTCTTATTGTGGTAGTGCTAAATTAATTCATAAGAAGCAATGCGTGAAGTATGGTTAGGCAGGATTGGTTGGTTGGTTTTATAAAGTTTAGGTGTAACACCAAGCACTGGGGCAGCAAAGGCCATTCAGCGCTTACTGTATATCTATGAAATTATAAGACGTTATATCATATAAAGCAGGTTTATTTCTTTGAGATATTTTACTATATTTTGAAGTGGGGCATTTTCTCCCAATAGTCTTCAAGTGGTATGTTATATATGTTGTTGGATCTTCGTTTTCTTTCGAATTTATTGCATTTAGTTAGTAGATGACGGACTGTGACCAGAGTACGACAATGGTCACAGTAAGGGGCCTGTCTTTCCTCGCCTTGCAACATCAAGTATTTGTGCGTTAAGTATGTGTGTCCTATTCTTAATCTTGTTAATATGAACATCTTCCCTTCTTTGACATTGTTGTCTATTCCAAGGTTTTACAGATGGTTTAATATGCTTTAATTTATGATTCAATTCTAGCCATTCTTTTTCCCATTTTGATTGACAGTATTCATTTATTGTTGTTTTAATGTCATTGTAAGGTATTTGTATTTTTTTGATAGACTCCTTTTTTACTGCCTTTTTGGCTTCTTTATCCACCTCTTCATTACCCTTTATGCCCACATGGGAAGACACCCAACAGAGTTTTATATTTATATATTTCCGTTTTACTATTATATCAATCCACTCCCTTATTTCTTCAATTACGGGATGAGAAACTGTGTATTGTCTTAGCGCTTCTAAAGCACTGTAAGAATCCGTGTATATTACAAAGGTATCGTTTGCCTTTCCCACCATAAAGGCATGTTTTATAGCCTCTAATATAGCATTTATCTCTGCAGTGAATATCGAGCATATTTTTGGAATTTTTTCCCTTATTTTTATATTTTTTGTTACTACAGCATAGCCTACACCCTCCTTCGACTTGGAACCATCTGTATAAATACTAATATCCCGTTTATGTTTTTCCTGGTGTGACAGAAATTCACTCTTTAATTGTGCATCTGTTACATTCTTATTAAATGATTTCTCACAGATTTCTATTTTAGCATGTCTCCACGGAGGTATTTTAGGAGTGGTTATTTTTGATATGCTACTTGTTCCTAATTTTAGATGTTCTATATCAGGTTTTAATCTATTCTCCAATGGTTTAGAGGCTTTTGGTTTATTGTCATAATTATTTGTTATGTTCTTCATATATTTGGTGTTTGGATTATCATTAAGGTTATTTATTTTAGCTCTATATATTTTAATCCCATTCTTCTCTTCGTACTTTCAGGGGATCTATTCCTGCTTCTACATACAGACTTTCCACGGGGGAAGTTCTGTAGGCTCCAGTGCATAGTCTAATACCCATGTTATGTATGACATCCAGTTTTGTTAATAGGGTTTTAGAAGCACTACCATATACTTGACATGCATAATCAAGTTTACTTAGACAAATAGCCTTATATACTTTTATCAGAGAGGTTCTATCAGCACCCCAGTCTTTATGCGCAATTACTTTTATTATATTTAAGGATTTTCTCACTTTTATCGCCAGTTGTTCTATATGTTCTTTAAATGTAAGTTTTTTATCAAGTATTACACAGAGGAATTTAATCTCATCATAATATTCAATTATATCATTATTTATGAATAAAGTAGGAATTAATTCCTGTTTTCTTGATCTAGTAAATCTGACTGCTTTTGTTTTTTGCGGTGAAAATTTAAAACCCTTGTTATCGGCCCATTTTTTTATCCTATTTATGGCTGCTTGCAATCTGTTGGTTATGTCTAGCGCTTTTTCACCACTACTATATATGACGAAGTCATCTACAAAAAGGGATCCTTGGACTCCTGGTGGGATCATTTCAATTATCTCATTTATTGCTATTGCAAACAACGCCACGCTTAGTACACTACCTTGGGGGATTCCTTCCTCCTGGATAAATGATTCAGAGATTTCTGCCCCCACTTTGACTTTTATATATCTTTCAGATAGGAATTCCCTAATATATTCATATAAATTGCCTCCTATTTCTCATTCTATCAATTTTTTTCAAAATCCCTCCCCTCCAGGTGGTATCATATGCCTTCTCTAAATCGAAAAATACTCCTATTGTTTGTTTTTTACCAACCATTGCATTTTGTATCTCTCTTGTAATCATTAAGAGGGGATCTATGGTACTTTTATTTTTCCTGAATCCAAATTGTCTGTTTGACAATAGCTATTTATTTTCTAATACCCATATTAATCTGTTATTCACCATTTTTTCAAATATCTTACTTAGACAGCTAGTAAGGGCTATTGGCCTATAGCTGCTTGGTGACTCTGGGTCTTTTCCTGGTTTTAAGCCTGGTATGATTAAAGATTCTTTCCAGGTTTTAGGCATGCTGTGAGAGTGCCATAATTCATTTAAAATTTCTAATAAAAAGGTTTTGCTTTCATCTGGAAGATTTTTTATCATTTCATATCTATGTTGTCTTCCCTGGAACTGTTGGACTTGCAAGTTTCAGGACATTTTCCAGTTCTTCCATGGTGAAAGGAAGATATAGATTTCGATTATTAGATTTTATTGGTATTGGGACATAATTTTTGATTTTTAATTGGAATTTTTTTGTATAGTTCGAGATACTAGATGTTTTGGCGAAGCATTTACCCAATTCATTTGCTACTAGTTTGGGGTTTGAAATATAGTTGTTTTCTACTTTTAATGTAGGTAATGGTTCTGGCCGATATCTACCCTGCAGTTTATTTATTTTCTTCCAGATTTCTTTGTCTTGAGTTTTAGAATTTATATTATTAATATATTTTTTCCATGAATTTCTTTTGGCTATCTTGAATATTCTTTTCTGCTTTGCTTTAGCTCTCAAATATGCAATTCTATTGGCTTCACATTTATGTCTCAGATATCTTCTAAAGCATGTTCTTGTTATCTTTCTTGCTGCTTTACATTCTTCATTCCACCAGGGTACCAGTGGTCTAGTTGGATTGCCTGAGGTAACTGGAATAGTTTCATTTGCTTTATCATCTATTGTTTTTACTAGATGTTCATAAGCATCTATGTGGTTTGTAAAGTCAGATAGTTTTTTTAATCACCGTTTTCTCTTTATATAAATTCCAATTTGCTTCCTCCATTTTCCTCTTCGGTATATATGTTATATTATTATTATTTTTTTTAGCTCAATTTGTATTGGCCAGTGGTCACTCCCAAATAAATTATTATTTACTTTCCAACTGAAATCTGTGGCAATTTCTGGGGAACATAAAGTGATGTCTATTGCAGAGGTGCTATTATGATAAACATCAAATCTTGTTGGAGAACCATCATTTAAAATAATCAAATTTTTGTTATCTATAAAATCTAGGACAGTGTTTCCTCTCCTGTCAGATGATGTACTTCCCCACATGGGATGTTTGGCGTTGAAGTCACCTACTAATAGGTAAGTTTTTGGTAATTGTTCTATTAGATTTTCTAAATCTTCCACTTGTAATGGTCTATTATTTCCAAGATGATCTATTAAGCGACTTTCTAAAGATGGTTCCATGTATATTGAGCATATTGTTATTTTTTTTTCCAGGAATACTTGAACTGCACATGCCTGTATTACTGAGTTAATCCTAACAGGTTGGCATTTGATTGAAGAATGCGTTATGATTGCAGTTCCTCCTTGGCTGTTGTCATTTAAAATTGTGTTGATTTCCACACATTATAATTTATGCCAGCATTGAGAACATTGTTACCTATTTTAGTTTCCTGTAAGCAAATGATATTTGCATTACATTCTCTAATTAATGATTTTAAGTTTTCATTATTTGATACGTATCCTCTAATATTCCATTGTAAAATAGACATTTTAAAAAGGTTTTGGGTTTTGTTTTAATATCTTTATTTGTTTTCCATGGAACTTTGAATTTTATTGAACGTTGTTAATAATTTTGCTGTACTTTGTTCTTCTTTTGGTGGGTGATGTATTTCTGCTGTTGTTTTCTTTATTGGCTGAAGAGTCTCAGGTGTTCTTTTTATTAGAGGTGCATTTAAATGGCTTTTGATCTTCGGTTCTATTTCAATACTTTCTTCAATTTTATCTGATGTTTTAACTTTCTCTTTTATTTGGGTTTCTCTTTTTTCATTTTTAGTTTGCAAGCAATTTTCGTTGACTTTGTCTTCTCGGTATTCATTTTTTTCCATACAGATTTTGGGTCTTACTGATTGTTTAATTTGTTTCTTGGATTTGGGTGGGGTTGTTTCAAGTAGTCTTTTTTTGTCTTTTGACTTAGCTCTTGTATTTTGCTTGTCCTCCACATTCATCATGTCTTCTTGCATTTCTGGTGTTGGTAATATATTATATAAATTTGTGTTGCTTATATGTTCTGTAGCTTCCGAGCTTGAATTTTGGGCCTTTATATTATGAGTATTTTCAGTTTGATTTATACTGTTCAATATTGTAGGAATTTGGTTTTGCGCTTCTTTATTTACCACCTCTTTATATGTGTTTTTCCTTGCTGGGTCTTGTAAACCTCTTACTTTTAGTTCTATCTTCGCTTCTCTTATTGACATTCCACTCCTTTCTTGTAAGATTTTTAGTTCAGTGTTGTATAAGTAATATGCGCATTCCTTTGATCTTGAGTGGTGATTCTGACCACAATTTATGCAATTTGGGTTTTCACAGTCCCATTTTGTTGTGTGGTTGTATGATCCACAACATGCACATCTTGGAGCTTCTCTACAATTTTTATTTGAATGGCCATATTTATTACATGATTTGCACTGTAGTGGTTTAGGGATATATGGTCTTATCTCTCTCGTCTGCCCTAATACTTTAATTGTTAAAGGGAGTTCGTTTCCTTCAAATTTCAATTTAGCTATCTGTATATTGATTTTTGAATTTTTCCTACTTGGGATATCATAGATGTCACAGTCTTCAATGTTTTTATATCTTTTCTTAAGAGAGTCCATCAACATATTTTTATCTATTAGTTCATCATCATTATTTGGCAGGATTATTGTACCACAAATACTATTAAGTTTATTATGCTTGGTGACTTTTATTTTTATGTTATCTATGTTCGTAATTTGTAAGTAGTTTTCTGATTGGGCTTTAGTAGTGGTTTCCACTATCCATGTATTTGTTTGCGTTTGACGAAATTTCATGTTTTCTGTTGGGTATCTGGTCAGTAAATAATTTTCCAATTTTAAATTTGAAATTTTGTTTTCACTTTCTATTGTCAAAAATCTTGTCCAACTGTCTTTTCCAAATAGTGATTCAAATAAAGCTAGCGAAGGGCTAGGCTGGAATTTTCTTTTGATAAATCTTTTTTGGCCTAGTAAAAGGCTCCATAGTAGCTATATTTTGGATTGAAGTGTCCAAAAGGGTGTCCTTGTTCGTTTCCAGGGTCAGATGGTTATCTAGTGTCATGGGGTCACATTTTCCGGGGGACTGAGTTCCAGAGTCATATTCCATTTTTCGTTTTTTTTTGAAATTACAGAGAAACCAACTGCAAGCCATGCTAAAAACTGGGTCTCATCTCAAAGACTTCCCCCTCGCCAAAGACACACAGCAGAGACCAACTCCCATATGTCCACTCCCTACCCTACCCCGAAGGGATGGCTCTAACATAACATGATTGGCTCAAGTGTAAGCAAAACCCGCTTGATAGGACCGAGGGCATAGCTAGTATGCAATCATCCCCACTCATGTTATTTTAGAGGGCAATCCGGATAAATTGCCGAGAGTCCTACCGTGGAGACTATACCTCCCCGGATTCCGTAGCAAGTCCCCACATGTAGTCCCGCCCCAATAAATATTGATGTGGAATCACATCAATATCCTCAGGGTCCAAAACATAATCGAGCGGCGGACCAAACCGCTATAGTCCCTGCCATTTGGATCAAGGTAAAGCCTAAGTTCAGAGACCCAGCTCCTATCTAACCTACACGAGGGTTTTAGTGAAGAGAAGGAGGACAGCTAGGGGGAGCAACTGAGCGAAAGAAAGTAAGAGATTGGAAGATGATCAAGTAAGAGAAAAATTGAGACATTTAGATTCAAACTAGGATATAATTCTCCCAGTTCGAAAGCCCTCTTGCCCGCTACGCAGTTTCAACCATAGGTTGGAAATGCGTAACTCCGTCAAGGCAGTCTCAAATCAAGAGGGTGTTTAGGCAGGAGCCTCAGTTGAAGATAGATTCTTTAAACTCTATATTTCGTAGAGGTTATAGCTCTCAGTGCTCTTAGCTACGCCCACTTTTTAGCTTTTATTTTTATTCCTGCTTCTTGTCTTCCATGTTGCTGTCCAACTTCCCTAGCAATTACTTCTTACACGTAATTGGGGGGGGGCTTTCTCCTGATTTCACCCTTAGACACTTGTACTTATCTCACCGCACTGCTTGCCGGCTAGCCTCAACACTGAGAAAAGAGCAGTCGGATTGGGAATCGACAATTGACCTGTTACAATCAGGAGTGGAATTGAGGAAACCGAAAAAGTACCACATATTAAATACAAGGCTGAAGTCATCGGGAATTATATGAGGTATCCCAGAATTGATTTCCTGGGAGCAATTGCCCACAATCTTTTAATATTTAGAAACTTATAATTTTATATTGCAATTTTTCAACTTAATCTATAATTAAATGTTTAGCACTTTAGTACAAGTGCAATAAAGATTTTTCAAATCATATAATGCTATTATTTTAACGATTTTATGGTTTGTTTTTGTAAAAGTTTCAAAGAAGAAATTAAAATAATAAAATTTAAAAGAATAAAATTTCATTCAAGCAGATATTCATTATTCAGTGAAATGTCCATTCAGTCAGATATCCGTTCGGTGAAATATCCGTCGGTCATATGTCAGGCAACAATTTCATGAACGATTCATTCAAGTTCTTCAAATTTCATATTATATACCTTGCTCCCATCGTATCTAAGATAAAATGCAAACTGATGCCCACCGATTAATTAAAAGTAAGGATAATAAGTTTCTTAGCTCGAGATACTTAAAAAAAATAAAAGCCGTCTTGGCAACTTCAGAAGCATCACAGATAAAACTTTTAAAGTAGGTAAAGGAAAGAGAAAGGACAAAGTTACCGATAAGCTCTAATCTTTAATCAAACAGTTGTCGTTGTTGTCTGAGAAATTGATTCCAATAATGTAATGCACCCACGCCCCTCTCTTTGGTCATTTTAAATGCTTTGTATGCAGCAAAAGCCCATGTGTATATAATTCACTTTAACAAGAAACATTAAATTTTTATCTTCTGTAGCTTTTACAACTAATCTCTCTCATCATCAAGAAACATTAAATTTTTATCATCAAAAGGGCCCAGGGGTACTAGAATCCGTATGGTTACTAGTCATAAAAGAATAGGATAAAAAACAGAAATATTAAACCTGAAAATATTAAAAAGACATCTTCAACCTTTCATGAAGCTTATTCTTCCACCAATGGCACAAGTGAAAACTGACTCCAACATGATTAGAGTGGCGCAAGGGTAAGCCAACCCTGCTTGCTGGGACTGAGAGTATTATAAGAATACAATCATCACCACACTAATCATGTTGTGGGCAAACCGGAAAGAATGCCGAAGGTCCCATCCCAGAACCAGACGCCCCTGGAATCTGTGTTCCAGCCCTGAAGAATAGTTCTCCCCTTGAGTTATTAATCTGATATCTCTCAGGTCCGAACATTATCAGGTGGTTGATGATCCTACTACAGTTCCCACTATTTAGCTTCGGATATAAACCCAGTCCCAGCTATGATATCTTTTGCTATTTGTCAGGTCCAATAAATTTTACAAAAAGTGGAAAATTCACAAAATCACTCAAGGTGGTTTCACTTCAAGGGGTTCATTTGAATTGGAATTTAAGGTTTTTGGTTGACTATATTTCTGGTTATGATACTGCAATTTTGTGCATTCTGTCTTAGGACGGCAAGACTGATCAGAACTCACGTTTTTGGGCTGAAGATCTCTTCCAAAACACCGAACCCATTTGAGGTTTTAATTTTAAAGCTCTCATTATTTGGGGATATATTTCTTGCACTTCTTGGTGGTTGTAATTATAGTTTTGTTTTCATATTTGTTAGTCGCTGCGACAATTGATGACTCTGAACTAGCTCTATCTAATTGGGCTTGCTTGCTTGGCTTCCCAAATTATTGATTTTGGCTCCCTTTTTTTGGAGGTGAGCCTGCAACCTATCATATTAGTCACCTTTGTATCAACATTGGATGGATGTATGATATTTAGGGCTAAAGCCCAGGCACTGGGACCAAGAAAGCCATTCAGCGCCGTAATGAAGGTTAAATAAGTTAAATGAATGAAATGAATAGTTAAAGAAATGATTCATAAAATTAGACGGGACTAATAAATAAATTAAAAATATGAATTTTAATGAATGGAGTAATATATATTGAAAATAGTTTAATGTCTTTAAAAATCTGTATATGATTTATAAAAATTTATCTAAATATTATTAAAAATTTCTATACACTTTAAAAAGGAGATGAGAGCAGAAATGTCTGCTTCATCTCCCAAGATATTTGAGAGGGATTTACCCTGGAAATATCTTTCCCTTTGGTTAAAACATCTGGGGCAAACCATCAGAATGTGCTCCACTGTTTGTATCTCGTCACAGTAAGCACACACTGGTGGGCTGCTTCCTTCTAAAATAAACTGATGGGTTAAATAAGTGTGCCCAATCCTTAACCTCGTTAAAATAACCTCTGCTCGTCTGTCAAGCTGGAATGACGAAGGCCACGGCTGTATATTTTTCCTAATATTTCTGTACTTACTGTTATTGGCAAGAAGAGGAGAAGTCCACCTTTCTTGCCACTTACTTAATACAAAAGACCTAATAGGACCTTTTAGGTCTGTATGAGGCACTTTCCTGATGGTTTGTTTTTTCTGGCAGAGCGCTAGCAGCTTTTGCTTCCCTGTCTGCAGTCTCGTTTCCGTGAATCCCCACGTGAGAGGAACCCAACAGAAAGAGACCGACTTACGCAGACAATATATACGAAAAAGTGACTCCTGAAGCTTTTGGATTAATGGATGAAAGCTATTAAATCTTTTGATAGCTTCTAAAGTGCTTTTAGAATCAGAGTATATGACAAAATTAGTGTCACTACTTTGAAGAACTAAGTCTAGGGCAGAGACTACGGCTGTTAATTCGGCAGTGAATATTGATGCAAAGTCAGGTAATTCAGCTGTATATGCTGTATCACCAAGGATAACAGCACACCCAACAACCACACTATCTGACTTTGATCCATCTGTATAAATTTTCACATAATTGGCATGGGTACCGTCGTGCTCTAAGAATTTTCCCCTAATCTCTTCTTCAGTACAATCCTTCTTCTTAAATGATTTCTTGCATAATAATGCTTCAGGAATAAGCCATGGAGGATTTACAGGATGTTTTACTTCCAGGACTTTCTGGGATTTGAGATGGTTATCCCTAACATCCTCATTCAGTCGAATTTGGAATGGTTTAGAAGCTCTTGTACCAGAGAAATTCCGCAAGTCTGTTTCCTTCAGTACTTCAAAGGAGGTATTTTTGGGAGCACTTTTCATTCTAGCCACGTATCGCAACCCTAGCTCTTGCATTCTTAGATCTAGGGGAAGATGATCTGTGTCGACATATATGCTTTCAACAGGAGAAGTTCTAAAAGCCCCTGAGCATATTCTCAACTCCATGTTTTTGTACAACATCCAATTCCTTTAGCTTGGTTTTACAAGCTGAGGAATAGATCTGACAGCCATAGTCTAGCTTGGAGCGACACAGTGAGTCATATAGCCCTCAAAAGGGATTTTTTATCAGCCCCCAACTAAAACCAGAAACAACCTTTAAAATATTCAAAGATTTTTTCACATTAATCTTTAGGGGTATTTATGGGCTGGCCCGGGCCCCATGTTAGTTTGTGGTCAATAATCATCCCAGAAATTTTACTTCACTTTCATAAGGAATGATAGACCCTCTTAAACTAAGTGCGGGAACTTCTTCCACACGCCGGCATCTGGTAAATCTTACTGCAACTGTTTTGGAAGAGGAGAATTTAAAACCATTCTCATCAGCCCACTTACTAATTGCGTTAATAGACCTTTGCAGATGTTTACATACGACAATGAAATCATATCCTGTGCAGTATATTGCAAGGTCATCAACAATAAGTGAGCATTTAACAGGAGGCAAGATTTTTTCAACCACACTATTTATTGCCACTGAAAAGAGTGTTACACTTAAAACGCTTCCTTGGGGAACTCTTCCTCCTGCACAAAAGGTTGGGAGAAAGAGTTTCCCACTTTTACCTTAAAAAATCTGTCCGTTAAAAGGAATATATAAATCTGATTATTCTTCCACATATGCCCATCTTGTGCAATTTTTTTCATGATGCCAATTCTCCACGCTTTTTCGAGGTCAAAAAATACTCCAATGGTCTGACATTGTTTGGCGAATCCTTGCTGGATTTGGTTGGTCAGCTCAGCAACGGATCAAGGGTAAAGCGGTTTTTCCTGAAACCAAATTGAAATGATGATATTAATCCTTTAGTTTCTAAGTGCCAAACTAGTCTAGTATTTATCATATTCTCCATCAGCTTACACACACAGCTGGTTAGAGCTATTGGTCTATAGCTGGTGGCTAGGGAAGCATCTTTATTAGGCTTTTTCTTTTCTGGAACAACTATGGAGATTTTCCAGTCGTTGGGTAAAATTCCAGTTTCCCATATTTTGTTTATAATCTTCAGTGAATCTTTTTTGGCATCATCTGGGAGGTTCGTTTAAGCTTTCATATATGATTGTATCCTCACCTGGAGTTGTGGATTCACTAGAGAGAGCGCCTCCCATAATTCTCTCAAGGAAAATCTGTAGTTGTATGGTTCAGATTTTCCTGAGTCGAATTCCAGAATCATTTCAGAATTCCTAGTTTTTTGAAATTCTCGAGAATAATTCTTGGCACTGGAAACTTCAGAAAAGTGTTTTCCTAGCTCATTGGCAACTTCAGTGGGCTCTGTAATCAGAGTGTCATTTATTTTTAATGAGGGTAATGGGGACGCAAACAAATTTCCCACTCAGTTTCCTTATTTTGCGCCACACCACTTTCAGTGGAGTCTTTGAGTTTATTCCATTAATATAGTAGAGCCAACTTTCTCTTTTGGCTCTCTTATAAAAAAGGCGTTGCTTGGCTAAAGCACGTTTGTAGATTAATTTAGACTGAGGAGAACCACTAGTTTTGTAACGTCTGTAGCACTTCCTAGTAACTTTCCTCAGAATACCACAAGTCTTATTCCACCAGGGAACTGCAGGTCTACGAGGTTTGCCTTTTGTTTGGGAATCGAGCCTTCAGCACTCTTCAGAGTAGATTCAATAAAGTAATCATAAGCATCTAGATGAGATTGAAATGACTCAAATTCCCTATCTAGTATGACGCCCTTACTGAATCTATCCCATCTGCCTCCTCTACCTTCCACTTCGGTAAAACTTCAGATGGACCATTCACAGCATATTTTAAATGGATCAGGTAATGATCACTCCCATTTAAATTTTCGTTAACAGACCAACTAAAATCAAGGTGGATGCTTGTTGAAGAGATACTAAGGTCCAGGGCGGCAGAGAAATGATTATCATGAATACTGTGGAAAGTCATTGACCCATTATTATATAGGATACATCATTCCTATCAATAACGTCTTCATTAATTTCCCTTTACTGTCTAGAAACCGACTTCCCCAAAGGGGGTTGTGGGCATTAAGATCTCCTAGGAGAAGTAAGGGAGCTGGAAGTTGGTTAATTAAGGACTGAATATCTTCACTGTTTAAAACAAGATCTGGTGGAAGGTATAAGGAGCAGACGGTTATCCTCTTTTCCAAGATGACTGAGATAGCAACAGCCTGTAGAGTTGTATTTAATTGTATTATGGAGTGCTGCAGAGCTTTATTAACAATAATTGCAGCACCTCCATGGGCCCAACAACCATACTTGGGGGAGAGGAGTTAAATATTGAATAATTTAGTCCAGGATTATAGGAGAGTTGCCTAACATTGTCTCCTGCAGGCATATAATCCCTGGATTGAATTCATGAATTAAGACTTTAAGGTCTTCTGCACGGGCTCTGAGACCTTTACAGTTCCACTGAAGGATGTCAAACATGAATGTTAAGGTGGTAAAAAGTGCTACTTCCCACTCCCTTGAGGGGGAAGTACTGTTCCTAGTGGGGAGAGGAAAGTTCTCCTTTATAAGTGACTGTTTCTTTAATCCCTTTTCATTTGAATTGGAATTTAGAGTTTTTGGCTGATCATATTTCTGGTTATGATTTTGATCAGAATTTCTACTGTGATTCTGCAAATCACAAGGTTCATTGTCTTATGGGCGACAAGACTGATCATAACTCTTATGTTTTTGGGCTGAAACTGCTTTTGGAACCACCTTTCTAGGTGGAGAGATCTCTTCCAAAACACTGAACCCATTTGAGGTTTTTATTTTAAAGCCATCATTATTTGGGGATGTATTCCTTGTGCGCTTCTTGGTGGTTGTAATTATAGTTTTGCTTTCATTTTTGTTTGTGGCTGTGACAATTGATGGCTCTGAAGTAGCTCTATCTAATTGGGCTTGGTCCCTTGGTTTATTCTTGTTGGAAGTGTTTTTGGAACAGCTTCCCGAATTGTTGATTGATTTTGGCTCCCTTTTTTGGAGGAGAGCCTGCAACTATCGTATTAGTCACCTTTGTATTGACTTTGGTGTTGGACTCCAGGGCACTAGCAGATGAAAATTTCTTGACAGATTGGGGATTTTCATTATTTACAGTCTGTGAAGTAGCAGGCATGTGATGCCTATTATCAGATGCAGTTATTTGTTGCCTTAAATTGCTGGAACTTTTCATAAGTTTTATTACTGAAGCATAGGTAGAGTTGGCACTTTTGTTTGCCCCCATTACCACACTCTTTGCTTCACTAATGCTGACATGTTCGTTGTCAGCCACTGCCAATACATCTTCTTCAAATCTGTATCTGAGGCAAGTCCTAGAATTTGGAGAGTGATCACCCTTACACTGAAAACAGTATTGGGCTGCTACACACTCGTCAAAATTATCATGCTCCGCAGAGCACACAGAACATCTTTTGTTGTTTTCACACGAGTTTTGAATGTGGCCATATTCAAAACATTTGCGACACTGTTTAGGATTTCTCTTATATCTTTTTATCTGCATCCTCTCATGGCCAACAATGATAGTATCAGGTAGGTAACTTGAGGAGAAGGTTAAAAGGATAGCTGCATCCCCTCCAAGTTTTTTTAACGTGATATACACAAGGAGGACATCGATGGAGAATCTCCTCCTCTTCAAAAACATGCAGGTCTTTTGAGTATACTACCCCTTTCAGTGTGTTAAAGAATCTATGCGATGCAATAGATTCGATATTTCCACTTTCAGGAGGTTTAAAATTCGATAGCAAAATTGCTTGGGTTTCATTACCAGCTTTTATTACAAGTTCTTTCCATAACGCTTCAAGTTTCCAATGGGAATGGAACCTACCTTGCTCTCGATACATTCAGCAGCCTTTATAAAATATTTTCCTCCCTCCTTGTAGCTAGCAACATGCCATATAGGGGTAGAAAGCACTCTGGTACTTGGGGCTGGTCCATGTTCTTCATTCTTAGGGATAAAATCAAACGGCTCATCATTTAAGATTTTCACTGAAAACACTTTCGTGCTAAGAACCGAATCATTAAGAATGTGGCCATGGAGTCTTTGTTGTGCCTCACTAGCTTCCAAGGGTGAAGAAAATTTAACATAAGCAGAAAATGACTGCTTGTCTTTTTCCAGAACTAATTTCATTCTTTCCACTTTACCGAATTGTTTCATTACACTGTACAAACACTCATAATCTAATGATAAGTTTATATTAGTGCAATGAAGGACTCTATTATTAGGATCAAATCCACCAGATTTACTAACACTCCTGTCTCAATGTTTGGTTCTGTCCGATAGCCGAGCTCATATCCATCTTCACGCCAGAAGTCGTTGCCAGTGCCAGTAAGTCATCAGATCCAGGGGAGGGAAAACTTTTGTCAAAATCCATAGAATAATGCCGGTTCATATTCAGAAGTCCAAAAAGTGCGCACCCAAAATCCAAGAGCCCCGCTGAGACCCCAACAGCACATCAGAAAGGGAAATCAAGGCAGCCTCTAATGCCCAAACTCCCCACCCCAACTAACCGCACAAGCCCACAAAGCGATCCCAGGATACTAAGCACGCACACACCAGACCACCTCACAAAAACCGGCTCACCTACACACCCAAAAACTGCTTGGTTTTATCAAGAAAGTATCGTGGATCAGTCAGGTATTCACAATCTCCACCAATGGCACAAGTGAGAGTTCATTCCCAATAGTCCACCCCATACCCTACCCTTATGGGATAGCACCAATACACTTGCAGTGGCCCAGGTATAAGCCTATCCGCCTGCTGGGAGTTCTGCCCCACTAATGGGGACTGGACCTCCCCACTCCAAACGTATTGGTGGGCTTCCGGACAAAAGCCAGGAGTCCCATCCCAAACACCAGTCCCCCCTGGATTCCGATGGGCTGATGTTTGGAGATGGTTCCGCCCTCAAGGTAGCAATGGGAGGGTCCCATCACTACCTCTTGGGTCCAAACCATATCAGGTGGCGACTCATCCACCACAACTCCCACAATTAGCTTCGAATGCAAACCCCTTCCAAAACACGATCCCTTCTCAGACTCACCTAAGCAGTAAAATTTAACAAAAGTGGAAAATTCCACATAATTAATCCAAATGCTAATAAAAAATATTACATGAAGGAGAAGGATGTAGTAAGAATGAAAAAATTGCAGAAAGAAGGAAAAGTTCTGACTAATTTAGTTGGATCAGTAGCTGGGCCCAAGGACCACTGAGAAAGCAACTCCACCAGGCATCAGAGCCCAGCTGCTGGTCCCTAAGCCCCCTACCCACGTCAAGGGGTCAGCATCTAGGGGGTATCAACTTTGGGAGGCGAGTTTTCTGTGCTTCTGGAGGTACAACTTTTGGTGATGGACTTCGAGGTGCTAGCCGATGAAAATTTCTGGACAGATTGGGGATTTTCATTATTTACTATCCGAGGAGTAGCAGGTGTGTGATGCCTACTATCAAATTGAGTTATTTGTTGCCTTACATTGCTAGGATTTTTCATAAGTTTTATTACTGAAATATTGGTTGTGTTCGCAATTTTGTTTGCCCCCATTATCACACACTTTGCTTTGCTAATGCTGATATGTTCATTATCAGCCACTGCCAATACTTCTTCAAATCTATATCTAAAGCAAGCCCTAGAATTTGGAGAGTGATCAACCTTACACAGAAAACAGAAATTGGACTGCTTTACACTCATCAAAATTATCATGCTCCGCAGAATACACAGAACATCTTTTGTTGTTTTCACACGAGTTTTGAATGTGGCCATATTCAAAACATTTGCGACACTGTTTTGGATTTCTTTTATATTTTTTAACCTGCATCCTCTCATGGTCAACAATGATAGTATCAAGTAGGTAATTGGAGGAGAAGGTTAAAAGGATAGCTGCATCCCCTCCTAGTTTTTTTACGTGAAGTACACAAGGAGGACATCGATGGAGAATCTCCTCCTCTTTAAAAACTTGCAAGTTTTTTTTAGTATATTATCCCTTTCAGTGTGTTAAAGAATCTATGTGATGCAATACATTCGATATTTCCACTTTCAGGAGGTTTAAAATTAGATAGCAATATTGCTTGGGTTTCATTACCAGCTTTTATTAGCAAGTTCTTTCTGAAATGTTTTAAATTTCCAACAGGAATGGAACCAACCTTGCTCTCAATACATTCAGCAGCTTTTATAAAAAAAAAATTTCTCCCTCCTTGTAGCTAGCAACATGCCATATAGGGGGAGGAAGCGCTCTGGTACATGGGGCTGGTCCATGTTCTTCATTCTTAGGGATAAAATCAAATGGCTCATTTAATCTTTTCACTAAAAACATTTTCGTACTAAAAACTGCATAATTAAGAATGTGGCCACAGAGTCTTTGTTTCAAGGGTGAGGAAAATTTAACATTGCAGAAAAGACTGCTTGTCTTTTTCTAGAAGTAATTTAATTCTATTTTACCAAATTGTTTCATTACACCTTACAAACATTCATAATCTAATGATAAATTTATATTAGTGTAATAGAGTACTCAACTATTCTAATCAAATCCACCACACTTACTAATACCCTGGTGTCTCAGTGTTGGGTTCTGTCTGACAGCCGTGCTCATATCCATGTCCATGCCAGAAGTCCTTGCCAGTGCCATTAAGTCGTCTTGGTGGGCTTCCGGACAAAAGCCAGGAGTCCAATCCCTAAACACTAGCCCCCCGTGGATTCCGATGGGCTGATCCCTGGAGATGGTTTCTCCCTCAAGATAGCAAAGGGAAAATCGCATCCCTATCTCTTAGGCCCAAAACATATTGGGTGGCAATTCAACTACCACAACTCCCATAATTAGCTTCGAATGCAAACCCCTTCCAAAGCACAATCCCTTCTCAGACTCACCTAAGCAGTAAAATTTCACAAAACGTGGAAAATTCCACAAAATTATTCCAAGTAAGTATATTAATACATGAGACTCTGGAATCAAGCCTGGGAACAGATTCCTGGGGTTCAAGAGTCGCTTACCACTGATGCCCTAAGGAAGGATCTCCAATCTCCTTTTGTGTGCAATCCCTGTATCCTATCAGAAACTGTTGTGTTGTCGGTCATTTGCCAATGTTTCAGTGTTCAGTAAAGTAACATCTTCCTAAATGTAAGACTAGTAAAGAGATCTCTTTCCTTGGTAATCACTCAGTAACGTAACCTGTTCCCCTAAGTGGTTGTTAAATTATAACTAATGCTTGCGAGATTGATTATTCATTGCATAATATATCATTCCTTTGATCTCCCAAAACATGTGCAAACGCACCCTCGCTCATATAGTAATTCGCTATCATTACAGACGGGCTATTTGTACTGATGGGCATACCCCGGACTTCCCACCTTGAGTTGCTCCGGATTCCACCACTCATCTAGTTCAAGATTTATCAATTCACTGTTTGTTACTAAACACCCTTTGGGTATTATTCACTCTTTCTGATATAATCTTGGTGTGTGTAAATATAGTTAAGTAAGCTGATCTAAAAGTTTATCTCATCTTTCCCCATTCTAAAGCAAGGCTTCGGCCTAAGTTTGTGGTACGAATGTCCTTCCGTATACAGGCCCTTTGCAGATCAGGTAAGCTGCATTTCCCTGTTATATAAGCCCCAAAGTACATTCCTAGCAATATATATATATATATATATATATATATATATATATATATATATATATATATATATCTATATATCTATATATATATATATATATATATATATATATATATATATATATATAGATATATAAATATATAGATATAGATATATATATATATATATATATATATATATATATATATATATATATGTGTGTGTGTGTGTGTGTGTGTGTGTGTATTGTAACGTGTATACATTATATGCACGTTGAAGCTCTCAGCATTAATAAATCACATAAAATAAGTACATTATTTTTCCTCATTCCCCATAAGAATCTAGACCACCCACATCAACTCGCAGAAGCCATGTTTTCCCATTTCCTTGATAAATAACAATTGGACACAGCGCTTATCCTACTTCGCTCCTCCTACCAATAAACTCTGCCTCTCATATAGCTAAATTACCTCCATTGTCCTATTTTTCCACGCCTGGTGTTGTCCTGCGAATTTCTTTATCGACCAACCCAAAAGGAAGCTGGCACCAGGATGCGAAAACAAGAGACAAAATGGAGAAGGAAGAGAGCAGAGAAGTCTCTCTCTAATCGTCATTCACCTAGCAGACGTAGTTCTGTACAGATGGGTCACAGAGACCTCCTTATCACTATCTGGGGGTCAAGAGATTCTTCCCCCCGCTCCTTACCCTTGTGCCGGTTGCTCTATTCAAGACACGATTTGTCACAACCCAGGTACATTTGGATTTTAAAAGTTGCTCGACACACCATTCTTTTACTTCCTTAATTACTGTCTGCTCTCATATATATAACTCAAAACCCCCTTGTATCTCCTTCAGAGAAGAAGTGAAGTGACTTGTAAATAGAAGTGTTCATTTATATTGCTAACTCTAACAGTGTTAAGTGACTTATATTCTCTTCCTTACGCAAAATCCCAATAATATTAATCGCGTTTTTTGATCGAGAATTACAGTGCATCCTTAATTTGCAGAATTAGGCGACGCAAAAAGTTGTGTACCACCTCTCACGTGTTCCAGGTGCCAGAGTGTCAATCACCTATCTCAAATCCCAAAGTATCAAGAATGGAGAGCTGCTGATAACATTTTTTCGTAGGATTTGCCATAACTGTGCAAGAGTCTCATTTCTGTAAATGCCGGGTTCTTCAAAAAAGGGATTTGTATTTTACTGGGGTTTTCACAGTGGCATTAATTGCTTTGTAAATTAACGTAACCTCAGTGCCACGGAGCTAGTGCCTTTAGCTCTTGTATAATTACTTCTGATCTACGTAATAATAATCTTAGTTAAGTGTAAATTTGCATTTTTCCATTGAATCCATCAGTTTTTAATACTTTTCTTTTTCCCTTTTTCTCTTTATTACTTGCATGGCTCCCATTCGTGTCAGATGTCAATATACTTTACACAGCCATG
>NC_061110.1:68130041-68188975 GCF_015104395.2 Macrobrachium nipponense | reverse complement strand
CATGGCTGTGTAAAGTATATTGACATCTGACACGAATGGGAGCCATGCAAGTAATAAAGAGAAAAGGGAAAAAGAAAAGTATTAAAACTGATGGATTCAATGGAAAAATGCAAATTTACACTTAACTAAGATTATTATTACGTAGATCAGAAGTAATTATACAGGAGCTAAAGGCACTAGCTCCGTGGCACTGAGGTTACGTTAATTTACAAAGCAATTAGTGCCACTGTGAAAACCCCAGTAAATACAAATCCCTTTTTTGAAGAACCCGGCATTTACGAAATGTGACTCTTTGCACAGTTATGGCAAATCCTACGAAAAAATGTTATCAGTAGCTCTCCATTCTTGATACTTTGGGATTTGAGATAGGTGATTGACACTCTGGCACCTGGAACACGTGAGAGGTGGTACACAACTTTTTGCGTCGCCTAATTCTGCAAATTAAGGATGCACTGTAATTCTCGATCGAAAAACACGATTAATATAATTGGGATTTTGCGTAAGGCAGAGAATGCAAGTCACTTAACACTGTTAGAGTTAGCAATACAAATGAACACTTCTAGTCACAAGTCACTTCACTTCTTCTCTGAAGGAGATACAAGGGGGTTTTGAGTTATATATATGAGAGCAGACAGTAATTAAGGAAGTAAAAGAATGGTGCGTCGAGCAACTTTTAAAATCCAAATGTACCTGGGTTGTGACAATTCGTGTCTTGAGTAGAGCACCCGGCACAAGGGAAAGGAGCTGGGGGGAAAATCTCTTGACCCCCAGATAGTGATAAGGAGGTCTCTGTGACCCATCTGTACAGAACTACGTCTGCTAGGTGAATGACGATTAGAGAGAGACTTCTCTGCTCTCTTCCTTCTCCATTTTGTCTCTTGTTTTCGCATCCTGGTGCCAGCTTCCTTTTTGGGTTGGTCGATAAAGAAATTCGCAGGACAACACCAGGCGTGGAAAAATAGGACAATGGAGGTAATTTAGTCTATGAGAAGGGCAGAGTTTATTGGTAGGAGGAGCGATGTAGGATACGATCTGTGTCCCATTGTTAATTATCAAGGAAATGGGAAAGACACGGCTTCAGTGAGTTGATGTGGGTGGTCTAGATTCTTAGGGGGAATGAGGAAAAATATTGTACTTATTTTATGTTATTTATTAATGCTGAGAGCTTCAAACGTGCATATAATGTATGCACGTTACAATACACACACACACACACACACACACACACACACACACACATATATATGGATATTATATATATATATATATATATATATATATAATATATATATATATATTGCTAGGAATGTACTTTGGGGCTTATATAACAGGGAAATGCAGCTTACCTGATCTGCAAAGGGCCTGTATACGGAAGGACATTCGTACCACAAACTTAGGCCGAAGCCTTGCTTTAGAATGGGGAAAGATGAGATAAAACTTTTTAGATCAACTTACTTAACTATATTTACACACACCAAAGATTATATCAGAAAAGAGTGAATAATACCCAAAGGGTGTTTTAGTAACGAACAGTGAATTGATAAATCTTGAACTAGATGAGTGTGGAATCCGAGCAACTCAAGGTTGGGAAGTCCGGGGTATGCCCATCAGTGCAAATAGCCCGTCTGTATGATAGCGAATTACTATATGAGCGAGGGTGCGTTTGCACATGTTTTGGGAGATCAAAAGAATGATATATTAGGCAATGAATAATCTATCTCGCAAGCATTAGTTATAATTTAACAACCACTTAAGGGAACAGGTTATGTTACTGAGTGATTACCAAGGAAAGAGATCTCTTTACTAGTCTTACATTTAGGAAGATGTTACTTTACTGAACACTGAAACATTGGCAAATGACCGACAACACTAGTTTCTGATAGGATACAGGGATTGCACACAAAAGGAAAGAGGGATAAGTCAGAGATAGGAGGCGGGTTTGGATTATTAAATACCTTGCAATTTGCAAATTTACCTTCAGCTTGGAGATTGGAGATCCTTCCGTAGGGCATCAGTGGTAAGGGACTCTTGAACCCCAGGAATCTGTTCCCAGGCTTGATTCCAGAGTCTCATGTATTAATATACTTACTTGGAATAATTTTGTGGAATTTTCCACGTTTTGTGAAATTTTACTGCGTAGGTGAGTCTGAGAAGGTATCGTGCTTTGGAAGGGGTTTGCATTCGAAGCTAATTATGGGAGTTGTGGTAGTTGAATCACCACCCAATATGCCCCTCGAGTAGGACTCCTTCTAGTGGTGAGGGGATAAGGGACCCTGGCTTCTATGGGAATGTTCGTGCATTCCTATAGGTGCCCCGGGTCCTGACGGAACATCCTACAACCCTTTCTCTCTCACTTTTAATCCTTCTCTCATTTCTTTCTTTCCTGAACCCTTCTCTCCAACCTCTAAAATTTTGACCGTTTTTTTTTGTTTTTTGGACTGCTTTTGTCGATGACTTTTGGAATGGACTTGGCAAGCTTTGACAATCCTTCTCTGATTTGATGGAGGGTGAGGTTGGACGGCATTCCTCCTCACCCGTAGAACTGGAGTACCTGACGTGTCCGAGCGAGGGGAAACTTTTATGTTAAACTCTGCATCAGTGCTGGGTCTGATCTCGACGGACTGACGACCCTCAAGGCACTGGTTGGGTGTGGGGTTGTATATCTGGGTAGGACTCCTAGGGTGCTATATCACCCTCTAATTGTGGCTCGATGGTGGGTATGGGCCAACCTGGACGAATGTTCACACCATAGTCTGATGGATTTTTATTTAACCCCCTCTGTTGATGACTCCTGCCTGATTAAGGATTCCGCATTAGGCTCTCCACTCGACCAAACACCGGGACACCAGGGTGTAAATACTGGTGGTGTAAATGAAAATCTAAGAGTTGTATATTGTAGTAATATAAGTGATAAAGTCGATTTTGACATATTACATAATTACATGAAACAGTTTGGCAAGGTAGATAGAATAAAATTACGAATTGTTAAAAGTCCCATCTCTTATAAAGCTACATAACCTTTTGCAAGCTGAATATGCCTCCAAAGCTCTAGAAAATCTTGATGGTAAAAATGTCTTTGGTTCAGTTTGCCATGCGAAGTTGTTTAATATAAACAATTTGGAAGAGGATGAGACAGACTATGTGCCCAGCAAATTTGAGGTTGATAGCCAAAAACACCTGGCAAAAGATGACCCAAAATTGATTTGGCATGTTTGCAAATTACAAAAACAAAGGGCAAAGAAAACTTTCTAACAGCATGCAAGTATTTACAGAGGAAGATTGGTGCCATTCCTAAAGGCAATATTAAAAGATATGGTAAAGGAGTCTTGATCAAAGCTAATAACGATATTCAGATTAAGATGCTATCAAAATTCCAACCAACTGAAGATGGTAATATTTTAGCTGTATCTCCTCATCGATCATTTAACATTAAACGGGGTATAGTTTATAGCAGAGACCTATATGAGTTTGAAGAGGAGGAAATATTAAAAATGTGTCCTACTTATGTCATTAAAATTAAAAAATTGAAAGGCACTCAGCATGCCATTGAATTGACTTTCACCTGCTCCTACTTACCGGAATATATTGATATAGACCACTCTCGGGTTTGGGTTAGCCATTATATCGACAACCCAGTGTTATAAATGCTTTGAAATATGGTTCACGTATCAAACTCTTGTACAAAACCAGGAAAGTGCTTTGTGTGCTCTGGTGAACATGTAAAGGACAACTGCACAGCTGATAAATACTGTCTCCACTGTGCTGGCAATCATTCTCCCAATTGGAGGGGCTGTCCTCAATATATTTTTTCACCAAAGAAGTTGTAAACACTGCTCATAATAACTTTATCAGCATAGGAGAAGCCAAACGCTTGGTTCGAGGTGCTAACAAAAGTGCTGGATCCTCATTTGCTTCCACTGTTATGGGAAATAATGCCTTCCATCAGCATGCTAAACCCATCATTAAAATAACACACCCTCTCAGGATATTTCAACTTCTCGTGGAATGTAATGAACTTCAAAGTAAGTGGTAAAAGCTGTGATTGATGAACCTCTCCCTGACCTGCAAGCAAATGCTGTCTCAGAGTTGAGCTCTTCGGTTAAGCCCAAAGAAAAAAAAATAAAATCTAGAGGAAATCTTAACAAATCTTATGACAGTTTTCAGTCACCCCCAAAGTCAAAGAAATGTAAAATAACAGCCAAATCTCCTATAGAGTTTAAAACTCCAATTTCCAATAGATTCAATCCACTTGATGACCCCTTCCAGCCATTATCAACCTCAAAGCCATTGGAAAAGATGTCTCGGTCCTGCTCAAATTTAAGTGTGACAGACTTTCCCCTCAATCATATGCAGAAAACAGCTACTTCTGAAATGGGAGGGAAAACATGCTGACTCACTAAATATAGTTAAAAATTTAGATAAATCTAATCTCAAACTGAAGAAACAGGATGTGCAGGAAAAATGTTCAAAACTTCCCCTCATCTAATAAAAATAAAAGTCTCCCAGGCAGCAGACTCAAGAGACTTTCAAATCCAAAAACATTCAGCTGTGTTACTTTGAAAACCCAGCTAAATAATGACTTGGCTGGGCACAAGAATCAAAGTTAAAATTCCAATTTAATATCTTGCAATGGAATTGCAAAGGCCTTAGGACTCGTTCTGAAGAGTTAAAATTACTGTTGAACCATCATGATCCAGATGTAGTTTGCCTTCAAGAAACTAAGTTAGGCAACTCATTATACAATCCAGGATTAAATTATAAAATGTTTGTGATGAACCAGAGATGGTGATCGAGCTCATGGGGGGGGTTGCAATTATTTGTTAAAAAGTCTTTGCGACATACAAGAATGTTCCTTTGACACAAACCTACAAGCAGTCGCCATTCGAGCATGCTTTGAAAAAGAGATTACTATTTGCTCTATTTACCTCCCACCTAGGTCAGAAATTACTTTGAATGATATTCAGGCACTAGCTAATCAACTACCTCCTCCTTTTCTTACTACTTGGGAGATTTTAATGCCCATAATAGTCTATGGGGAGGTGATACCTTGAATGCTATAGGTAGAACCATCGATGATTTTATCTTAAATAATGATCTCTCTCTTTACAATGATGGTTCAATGACGTTTCATAACATTTACACCAATGTCTTTTCAGCTATAGATTTAAGCATTTGTTCACCTGCAGTCCACTTGGACTTCAACTGGTCTGTAGATGAACTTTTTGCACGGAAGTGATCACTTTCCCATACATTTAAAGTATGCTAGAAACATACCTTCTGAATCTCCTATAAAGTGGAAAGAAAATGAAGCAGATTGGAGGAAGTATGAAGGAAGCTTTCAATTACATCAGGAAGTAGAGTCATTTGAGTCACACTTAGATGCATAGATTATTGGACCGCAACTATATTGGATAATGCCGAAATATATCCCAAAAACAAAGGGTAAACCAAGCAGGCCTGCAGTTCCCTGGTGGACCAAACCTGTGGCAGACTGCGAAGAATAGTGAGAAAATGCTATAGGCAATTCAAGGCAAAACCCTCAGGAACAACGAAAACTACATACCAACGGGCCTTAGCCAAACAAAGAAAATATATTAGAAAAGCTAAAAAGGAATCTTGGCTCCACTATATAAATGGTATAAATTCTAAAACGCCAGAAAGATTAGTATGGAAAAAGATTAAAAAGCTAAGTGGGAAATTTGTTCCATCACCTGCTCCTACTCTAAAAATCAATGATGTGCTTATTTCAAATCCAGCTGATGTTGCAGAAAAATTTGGTGAGCATTTTGCTGACATATCAAGCTCCACAAAAATTACAACCACAGTTCAGTAAGATTCGAAATGCCAAGGTGTCAATTAGATTTAACACTGAAAATAATGAAGCATATAATGCTAAGTTCTCACTAAGGGAACTATGAGAGGCTCTCTCATCTTGTGAGTCAACAGCCCCTGGTGCAGATAACATAACCTACAACATGATTAAACATGAAAATACTCAATAAGGTCTGGGAAACGGGCATCATTCCCCCATCTTGGAAGATAGCCATAGTAGTTCCAGTCATAAAGCTAAACAAAGATCCATATCAGCCCACTAGTTACAGACCAATTTCACTAACAAGCTGTGTCTGTAAATTATTTGAGAAAATGGTGAACTCTCGTCTAATGTGGCATTTAGAGAAAAAGCAGATTGTTATCCTCTGTCAGTTCGGCTTCAGGAAAAATCGTTCAGCCTTGGCACCTTTACTGAGACTATCAAATCAGATTCAGCAGGGATTTTCCAATCAATGCCAAACAGTAGGGGTATTTTTTGATCGGAGAAAGCCTATGATACAACATGGCGATTTGGCATTGTTAAACGGCTCAATGAAATGGGAATCAGGGGCAATATGTTAAACTTTATCAACTCCTTTTTAAGGGACCGATATATTAGAGTGAGAGTCGGGAATAAGTTTTCTTCTTGTTATGAGACGGAAGAAGGTTGTCCCACAAGGCAGCGTACTAAGTGTTACCTGCTTTGCCATTGCTATTGATAATATTGTGAAATCTGTTTCCGCTGCAGTTAGGGCTTCGCTATTTGTGGATGACTTTGCCATCTATGTCACCACATACGACGCTGTATCAGCTGTAACTACTTGCAAAAGACAATAAATGTCATCAGTAAATGGGCTGATGAACATGGTTTCCGATTTTCTTCATCTAAAACTGTGGCCGTTCGTTTCACCAGATGTACCCGCAATGAAACTATCCCAAATTTGAAACTGAAGGATTGTCTTATTCCTTACAAAAAGAAGTAAAGTTTTTTGGGCATAATATTTGACAGCAAGTTAACGTGGCGTAGTCACATTGACACTCTAAAAACAAAGGTTAAAAACCAAAAAAATCCCTCAATATTTTAAAGGTGGTATCGGGATTCGACTGGGGAGCTGATAAGAAAAGTTTATTGAAGCTGTATGATTCCTTATGTAAATCAAAACTGGACTATGGCTGTCAGGTATATTCATCTGCCTGCAAGTCCAGGTTAAAGGAATTGGATGTAGTACATAATATGGGATTAAGGATATGTACAGGTGCTTTTAGGACATCTCCCGTTGAGAGTATCTACATTGACTCTCATGAACTTCCTTTAGTCTGCGAAGAGAAGAGCTTGGGTTGCGGTAACACCATGCGACTAAAAAGCTCTCGAGAGAACCCCACACGGAAAATTTTAGAGGAGTGTGACTCTAAAAAATTTGGTGAAAGATCTTCCAAACCTTTTCAAATAAGGCAGTTGGAATGTTTAAATGACATGGTCATTCAGCAAAAAGCCAAAAAAGTTGAAGAAGTAAAACCATCCTCTGTACCCCCATGGCTTATTCCCAAGATTTCCTTATGCTCTAAGAAAATAGACAAAAAAACAAACATTCTGAGGAAGAGGTAAAAAGCGAATTTTCTGGGAGCATGACCGTAAACATGATGGACAAGTGAAGATCTACACTGATGGATCAAAGTCTGATAGTGGAGTTGGGTGTGCAGTTGTGCATGGGAATGAAATTTACGAGGCAAAATTGCCTGAGTCAGCTTCCATATTCACTGCAGAGTTGTCAGCTTTAGTTAAAGCTTTAGAAATTATTCATAACTCGAATAAGAAAAATTTTGTATTATATAGTGACTCAAAGATGCATTAGATTCATTAAAGCAGCTGTATACAATTCATCCTCTGGTACAAAAAAAGCCCAGGAGTGGCTCTTTTGGATTTCGTGTCGCAGGAAATTGGTATGTTTCTGCTGGATCCCGGCTCATGTTGGAATTCGTGGGAATGAGGAGGCAGACCAGATATGCAAAGGAAGCGGCTGTGAGTAATTTGTATCAGATAACCAAAGTGCCACATATAGATATGAAGAGATCCATCAAGTCGTACATCATGAGGAGGAAATGGCAAGAGAGATGGTCCTCCCCTCTCTTAGCCAACAATAAAAAATATAAGCAGATAAGGAAAAGCATTGAAAAAATGGCCCTCTTCTTTTCAAAAGAGAGGAGAACAGAAAATTGTTTTGGGGCGACTTCGTATTGGGCACACTAGGTTTAACCCATAAATTTATTTTAGAAGGTGGCAGTGCACCAGTATGTGTTAGGTGTAATGCAACCTTATCAGTGGAGCACATCTTGGTGCATTGTGTAAATTACAGAGAACAGAGGCAGAGATTCCACCTTGATGGAAAATTCTCTTGCCGATGTTCTAGATGACAAAGCAGATTATTTCTGCACTAGTGAGTTTTTTAAAATGTATTGGGATTTTTTATGAAGTTTAATTGATGGCAAATTTTAAAACATCGTTGATTTTATTTTTTGTTGATTTTATTTTATTTTATGTTGATTTTATTTTTTACTTTTTGTTCATAGTCATCATTTTAAGTACCTGATTATTATTAAAAATTTGTTTGCTGTTTTTAATAAAGATTAAATGGTGCATTGATGTATGCATGTCAGGTTTTTTTTTTTTTTTTTTTTTTTATCGTATTTGGTTTTGCGTGTGTTTGCGTGACTTCGGCTGTGGGATTCTTTGGTGCAGTATGAGTAGTTTTCAGTGAGAGTGAATGGTTTTGGTTTGGGTGATATGTGATGTGAGATCGTCTTGGTCCTGGTTGTTGTGTGTCGTTCGGTGTTTTTAATTGCAGTTTTAGTTGGTCATTTGTGTGAGAAGTTTTAATTGATTCATGTATTCATTCATCTAATTAATTTCATTTAACCATATAATACTGCAGCGCTGAATGACCTTTGCAGGTCCCAGCGCTTGGGCTATGCCCTAAATTCCATAATCAATCAATCAACCACCCAATATGTTTTGGGCCTAAGAGATAGGGATGCGATTTTCCCTTTGCTATCTTGAGGGAGGAACCATCTCCAGGGATCAGCCCATCGGAATCCACGGGGGGCTAGTGTTTAGGGATTGGACTCCTGGCTTTTGTCCGGAAGCCCACCAAGACGACTTAATGGCACTGGCATGGACATGGATATGAGCACGGCTGTCAGACAGAACCAAACACTGAGACACCAGGGTGTTAGTAAGTGTGGTGGATTTGATTAAAATAGTTGAGTACTCTATTACACTAATATAAATTTATCATTAGATTATGAATGTTTGTCCCCCTGATCCCAACTCCTTGACGAGGTGGGGGGCTTAGGGATCCACTGCAGAGAGAGTATGCCCCTTTACGCCTACACTCTCTACTGTGGATCCAACTGAACATTGGGACCATTTCACTCCTTTACTCCTCCTCCTTATAAACTTTTCCCCTTTCCCTTCTTCTTCTTTCGTTGACGACCCTGGCATGGTTTTTGGAATATTGAATGACTGCTCTTTTAACCTGATGGAGGGTGGAGTTGGACGGCATGCCACTCCACCCGTAAAACTAGAGTACCTGACGTGGTCGAGCGAGGGGAAATTTTTATGTCAAGCCATGCCCACAGTGCTGGGTCCGATCTCATAGGACTGACGACCCTTAAGGCACTGTGTGTATGGCGTATATCCAGGTGAGTGTCCCAGGGCAGTTACCACAGCGTAACAGTATTGCTCCTCCCTCAGTTGGGCCTCCTTGGTGAGAGGGATCTCATCCTGGACGAAATATTTAAACTTTATATATATGGAAACCAAAACAAAAACCCCTACGACTTCTGGCATGGCAATGGACTATTCTAAGGAAAAACCCAGGTAATGAAGAACAGTCTGGTATTAAAACAAATCTAATACCATACAAGCCGCAAAGAAAAAGCAAATTTAGAATGGACCCAACCTTGACTCACTTCGACTCCCTTTTTGGGAGTGGAAGTTGGTCAAGGTTCTTGACCTTGGAAACTGATAGAAAAATATCTGCATTACGATTGGAAAATTATTTGTTAAGTAGGGCACCCAACCTCAGAAATGTCATTTAGACAAATAAAGACCAGTGTGGTTAATAGAAACCACTACAAAAAACCAATCTGAAAACTATTTAACTATACATTTTGATCATATAAAGGTAAACATAAGAAAACATGACAGTATGAACAGTTGTACAGGGTACTGTAGTACTTCCTAAAAGTGGAGGAAACCAATTGAAAAAAAATATTTTGCTGGATTCCCTTAAAAAAAAGGTACAACACGTGCAAGATTGCGAAATATTATAGTTTAACCAGTAGACAAAATAAGGAAAATACATTGAGAATAGCAAAAATAAATTTGAAGGCCAAGAAAACTACCTTTCAAAATTAAAATCATGGGCCAAACAGAGAACTGAGGCCTTATGTTCCAAAGCCACTACAGTGCCAAAACTGTAGTAAATATGGACATACATGGAAAAATTGCAGAAATAAATCTATATGTGCGTATTGTGGATCCGACGAACACACCACACAGTGGAATGTGGGTGAACCAAAATGTTGTGAACTGTGGCCAAAATCACCATGCTAGATCTAAGGAGTGTATGTATTATATATATAACACAGAATTAAAATTACTTCAGGAGAGATCAGGAATGCCAATTAGAGAAGCCAAACTAGAGTTAAGAGTTAGAGGGATGCATGAACCCGCTAGGAAGCAAATGTTCTCTACTGCATTGAGCTCAAGGAATGAAACGAAAATGGAAGCAAGTAAACAAACCCCAGTAGATAAATCAGAAGAAAAATAACTTTACAAGAAACTATATAGCAAGAAACCAAGAAACTTGTGCAGATATATGTTCAAATTCATTTGAGATATTAAGGGAAATGGAAACACAAGAAAATGATAACATGTATCACTGAAACATCACGAGATAGTTATGAGCTGGTAGCTAAAGATAAAAACAAAAAAGGCCTTTATTTGAGAGAACTCCACCCAAAACCAAAAAGCCAACAATTATTAGAGAGGTATCTGTTAAAGCAAAGACCAAGGATCCAAAAAAAGTACACAGACCAGAAAATAAGAACATACCTTTGTCTCCTAAAGTAATAATAAAAGAAATGGATGGAAATACCCAGAACAATATAGAAATTATAGAGGAGAACACCATAGACAAAAATGATTATGTGAGGGAGAAGAGATACTCCATCACCGGTAATGGTGCACTAAGAGTAAATGAAAAAAAGGAGGACACATAAAAACACATGTGGATGTAATGATTGTTCATAGAATTTATGCCACAAAGACAGAACATAACAAAAGACAGTTTACCAAAACACATATACGAAATTTTATAAAATGTAGAAGTAAAGAAACCATTAGTCTAGAGACTCACAAAAAAGGCTGTATGTGCATTGGACATCTAATGTCGTATAAGGAAAAACAAATAAATGTCGTAAATAAATTTTAAAGAGAAATTGCAAATAGATAAACCACAACCAAGAAAGTAATGCTTGAACACAACTTAACATAATATTTTCAATAATTATATAATACAATGGAACATAAATGGTCTTCAGACCAGATTACATTTGGGAGAATTACAACGCTTACTGAAAGAATACGAACCAATGATATTATGTTACAAACATGTTAATAAAACAGTATCAACAATTGGTAAATATACCTTAGATCTACATCTAGAGAAGAAGAAGGAATTTTAGGTACTGCTATATATATACATAAACAAAAGTATGTTACGACAGGGTACCTGTAAACTTGCTGACTTGCAAATATCAAGCATCAAAATACGAATAAAAAACTATAACTATGTAATTTATAACATATACAACCAACCTAACAAAATTACGACATAGAAAAACTTAAGGATTTGTTTGACAATGCCAGAGAAACCTACATTGATAGTAGGGGATTTTAATGCTCACAACCCGATATGGGACTGTAACTGTACATCTCAAATAGAGCAGGGAGTAAAATTGAAGAGTTCATGGAGTCAAACGACATGTGCTGTATAAATGATGACGAAATTAGTACATATTTTTCAAAAACACATGGAAAACAGTTTCTTCAGTAGACCTTACTCTTTGTACAACAAATATAGTTGAAAGAATAGATTGGAAATATAGTTGATGACTTCACCACCAGTGATCATTTCCCAATATAATATCCCCCCTAGATGCTGACCCCTTGACGTGGGTAGGGGGCTTAGGGACCAGCAGCTGGGCTCTGATGCTGGTGGGGTTGCTTTCTCAGTGGTCCTTGGGGCCCAGCTGCTGATCCAACTAAATTAGTCAGAACTCTTCCTTCTTCTGCAATTTTTTCATTCTACTACATCCTTCTCCTTCATGTATATTTTCTATTAGCATTTGGATCAATTATGTGGAATTTTCACTTTTGTTAAATTTTACTGCTTAGGTAAGTCTGAGAAGGGGTCGTGTTTTGGAAGGGGTTTGCATTCAAAGCCAATTGTGGGAGTTGTGGTGGTTGAGTCGCCACCTGATATGGTTTGGACCCAACGAGATAGTGATGGGAACCTCCCATTGCTACCTTGAGGGCGGAACTATCTCCAAACATCAGCCCATCGGAATCCAGGGGGGCTGGTGTTTTGGGATGGGACTCCTGGCTTTTGTCCGGAAGCCACCAATACGTTTGGAGTGGGGAGTCGGTCACCCCATTAGTGGGGGCAGAACTCCCAGCAGGCGGATAGCGGCTTATACCTGGGCCACTGTAAGCGTATTGGTGCTATCCCGTAAGGGTAGGTATGGGGTGGTACTATTGGGAATCAACTCTCACTTGTGCCATTGGTGGAGAATGTGAATACCTGACTGATCCACAACACTTTCTTGTAAAACCAAGCATTTTGTGTGTGGGTGAGCCGGTTTTTGTGAGGTCTGGTGGTGTGCGTGCTTAGTTATCCTGGGATCGCTTTGTGGGCTTGTGCGGTTTGTTGGGGTGGGGAGTTTGGGCATTAGAGGCTGCCTTGATTTCCCTTTCTGATGTGCTGCTGGGGTATCAGCAGGGCTCTGGGTATTGGGTGCGCACTTTTTGGACTTCTGAATGTGAACCGGCATAATTCTATGGATTTGGTTACTAGTTTCTCCCTCCCCTGGATCCGACGACTTACTGGCACTGGCAACGACTTCTGGCATGAAGATGGATATGAGCTCGGCTATCGGACAGAATGAAAAACTGAGACACCAGGGTATTAGTAAATCTGGTGGATTTGATCCTTATAGTAGAGTCCTTCATTGCACTAATATAAACTTGTCATTAGATTATGAATGTTTTGTACAGTTGTAATGAAACAATTTGGTAACAAAGTGGAAAGAATTAAATTAGTTCTGGAAAAAGGACAAGCAGTCATTTTCTGCTTTTGTTAAATTTTCCTCACCCTTGGAAGCTAGTGAGGCACAACAAAGACTCCATGGCCACATTCTTAATGATTCGGTTCTTAGCACGAAAGTGTTTTCAGTGAAAAATTTAAATGACGAGCCATTTGATTTTATCCCTAAGAATGAAGAACATGACCAGCCCCATGTACCAGAGCGCTTCCTACCCCTATATGGCATGTTGCTAGCTACAAGGAGGAGGAAAAAATTTGATAAAAGCTGCTGAATGCATCGAGAGCAAGGTAGTTCCATTCCATTGGAAAACTTGAAGCGTTATGGAAAGAACTTGCTAATAAAAGCTGGTAATGAAACCCAAGCAATTTTGCTAGCGAATTTTAAACCTACCTGAAAAGTGGAAATATCGAATCTATTGCATCGCATAGATTCTTTAACACTGAAAGGAGTAGTATACTCAAAAGACCTGCATGTTTTGAAGAGGAGGAGATTCTCAATCGATGTCCTCCTTGTGTATCTCGCGTAAAAAAGCTAGGAGGGGATGCAGCTATCCTTTAACCTTCTCCTCCAGTTACTTACCTGATACTATCATTGTTGGCCATGAGAGGATGCAGGTTAAAAGATATAAAAGAAATCCGAAACAGTGTCGCAAATGTTTTGAATATGGCCACATTCCAAAACTCTTGTGAAAACAACAAAAGATGTTCTGTGTGCTCTGCGGAGCATGATAATTTTGACGAGTGCGTAGCAACCCAATACTGTTTTCAGTGTAAGGGTGATCACTCTCCAAATTTAGGACTTGCCTCAGATACAGATTTGAAGAAGATGTATTGGCAGTGGCTGACAATGAACATGTCAGCATTAGCGAAGCAAAGCGTGTGGTAATGGGGCAAACAAAAGTGCCAACTCTACCTATGCTTCGGTAATAAAACTTATGAAAAGTTCCAGCAATGTAAGACAACAAACAACTGCATCTGATAATAGGCATCACATACCTACAACTCCACGGACTGTAAATTATGAAAATCCCCAATTCTGTCAGAAAATTTTCATCTGCTAGTGCCTTGAACTCCAACACCAAAAGTTGTACTTCAAGAAGTACAGAAAACTCGCCTACCAAAGTCAATACAAAGGTGACTAATATGATTGTTGCAGGCTCTCCTCCCAAAAAAGGGAGCCAAAATCAATCAACAATTCGGGAAGCTGTTTCCAAAAAAACACTTCCAACAAGAATAAACCAAGAGACCAAGCCCAAATTAGATAGAGCTACTTCAGAGCCATCAATTGTCACAGCCACAAACAAAAAATGAAAGCAAAACTAAATTACATCCACTAAGAAGCGCACAAGGAATACATCCCCAAATAATGACAGCTTTAAAATAAAAACCTCAAATGGGTTCAGTGTTTTTGGAAGAGATCTCTCCACCTAGAAAGGTGGTTCCAAAAGCAGTTTTCAGCCCAAAACATATGAGTTCTGATCAGTCTTGCCGGCCTAGACAAATGAACCTTGTGATTCGCGGAATCACAGTAGAAATTCTGATCAGATCAATACCACCAAAAATATGATCAGCCAAAAACTCTAAATTCCAATTCAAATGAAAAGGGATTAAAGAAACAGTCACTTATAAAGGAGAACTTTCCTCTCCACACTAGGAACAGTTACTTCCCCTCTAAGGAGTGGGAAGTAGCACTTTTTACCACCGTAACATTCATGTTGATATCCTTCAGTGGAACTGTAAAGGTCTCAGAGCCCGTGCAGAAGACCTTAAAGTCTTAATTCATGAATCCCAATCCAGGGATTATATGCCTTCAGGAGACAATGTTAGGTAACAACCTTATAATCCTGGACTAAAATTATTCAATATTTAACTCCTCTCCCCCCCCCCAAGTGGTGGTCGGGCCCATGGAGGTGTTGCAAATTATTGTTAATAAAGCTCTGCAGCACTCCATAATAAATTAAAATTACAACTTTACAAGCTGTTTGCCTATTTCAGTCATCTTGGAAAAGAGGATAACAGTCTGCTCCTTATACCTTCCACCAGATCTTGTTTTTATCAGTGAAGATATTCAGGCCTTAATTAACCAACTTCCAGCTCCTTTTCTACTTCTAGGAGATTTTAATGCCCACAACCCCCTTTGGGGAAGTCGGTTTCTAGACGGTAAAGGGAAATTAATTGAAGACGTTATTGATAGGAATGATGTTATCATATAATAATGGGTCAATGACTTTCCACAGTATTCATGATAATCATTTCTCTCTGCCCTGGAACCTTAGTATCTCTTCAACAAGCATCCACCTTGATTTTAGTTGGTCTGTTAACGAAAATTTAAATGGGAGCGATCATTACCCGATCCATTTAAAATATGCTGTGAATGGTCCATCTGAAGTTTTAACCGAAGTGGAAGGTAGAGGAGGGCAGATTGGGATAAATTCAGTAAGGGCGTCATACTGATAGGAGTTGAGTCATTTCAGTCTCATCTAGATGCTTATGATTATTTTTATGAATCTACTCTGAAGAGTGCTGAAGGCTCGATTCCCAAAACAAAAGGCAAACCTCGTAGACCTGCAGTTCCCTGGTGGAATAAGACTTGTGGTATTCTGAGGAAAATTACTAGGAAGTGCTACAGACGTTACAAAACTAGTGGTTCTCCTCAGTCTAAATTAAATTTACAAACGTGCTTTAGCCAAGCAACGCCGCTTTTTATAAGAGAGCCAAAAGAGAAAGTTGGCTCTACTATATAATGGAATAAACTCAAAAGACTCCACTGAAGTGTGGTGTGGCGCAAAATAAGGAAACTGAGTGGGAAATTTGTTGCGTCCCCATTACCCTCATTAAAATAAATGACACTCTGATCACAGAGCCCACTGAAGTTGCCAGTGAGCTAGGAAAACACTTTTCTGAAGTTTCCAGCGCCAAGAATTATCTCGAGAATTTCAAAAAATTAGGAATTCTGAAATGATTCTGGAATTCGATTCAGGAAAATCTGAACATACAACTACAGGTTTTCCTGAGAGAATTACGGGAGGCGCTCTCCTCTAGTGAATCCACAACTCCAGGTGAGGATACAATCTTATATGAAATGCTAAAACACCTCCCAGACGATGCAAATATTTACTGAAGATTATAAACAAAAATATGGGAAACTGGAATTTTACCCAACGACTGGAAAATATCCATAGTGTTCCTATTAAAAAGCCTAATAAAGATGCTTCCCTAGCCACCAGCTATAGACCAATAGCTCTAACCAGCTGTGTGTAAGCTGATGGAGAAAATGATAAATACTAGACTAGTTTGGCACTTAGAAAACTAAAGGATTAATATCATCATTTCAATTGGTTTCAGGAAAAACCGCTCCACCCTTGATCCGTTGCTGAGGCTGACCAACCAAATCCAGCAAGGATCGCCAAACAATGTCAGACCATTGGAGTATTTTTTCGACCTCGAAAAAGCATATGACACTGCTGGAGAATTGGCATCATGAAAAAATTGCACAAGATGGGCATATGTGGAAGAATGATCAGATTTATATATTCCTTTTTAACGGACAGATTTTTTAAGGTAAAAGTGGGAAATCTTTCTCCCAACCTTTTGTGCAGGAGGAAGGAGTTCCCCAAGGAAGCAGTTTTA
Organism: Macrobrachium nipponense; assembly: GCF_015104395.2. Classification (NCBI taxonomy): domain Eukaryota; kingdom Metazoa; phylum Arthropoda; class Malacostraca; order Decapoda; family Palaemonidae; genus Macrobrachium; species Macrobrachium nipponense. The sequence continues at coordinate 68,172,146 of NC_061110.1, read as the reverse complement.
AGGTGAAACACTCTTTTCAGTGGCAATAAATAGTGTTGGTTTGAAAAAATCTTGCCTCCTGTTAAATGCTCACTCTTTGTTGATGACCTTGCAATATACTGCACTGGATATGATTCATGTCAGTATGTAACATCTGCAAAGGTCTATTAACGCAATTACTAAGGTGGGCTGATGAGAATGGGTTTAAATTCTCCTCTTCCAAAACAGTTGCAGTAAGATTTACCAGATGACCGCGGTGTGGAAGAAGTTCCCACACTTAGTTTAAGAGGATCTATCATTCCTTATGAAAGTGAAGTAAAATTTCTGGGGATGATTATTGACCACAAACTAACATGGGCCAGCCACATAAATGCCCCTAAAGATTAATGTGAAAAAATCTTTAAAATATTTTTAAAGGTTGTTTCTGGTTTTAGTGGGGGGCTGATAAAAAATCCCTTTTGAGGCTATATGACTCACTGTGTCGCTCCAAGCTAGACATGGCTGCAGATCTATTCTCAGCTTGTAAAACCAAGCTAAAGGAATTGGATGTTGTACAGAACATTGAGAAATAGCTCACGGGCTTTTAGAACTTCTCCTGTTGAAAGCATATATGTCGACACAGATCATCCTCCCCTAGATCTAAGAAGGCAAGAGCTATGGGGTTGCGATACGTGGCTAGAATGAAAAAAGTGCTCCCAAAAATCCCTCCTTTGAAGTACTTAGGAAACAGACTCGCGGAATTTCTCAGGTACAAGAGCTTCTAAACCATTCCAAATTCGACTGAATGAGGATGTTAGGGATAACCATCTCAAATCCCAGAAAGTCCTGGAAGTAAAAACATCCTGTAAACATCCTCCATGGCTTATTCCTGAAGCATTGGTATGCAAGAAATCATTTAAGAAGAAGGATTGTACTGAAGAGAGATTAGGGGAAAATTCTTAGAGCACGACGTTACCCATGCCAATTATGTGAAGATTTATCAGATGGATCAAAGTCAGATAGTGGTGTTGGGTGTGCTGTTATCCGGTTGGTGATACAGCATATACAGCTAAATTACCTGACTTTGCATCAATATTCACTGCCGAATTAACAGCCGTAGTCTCTGCCCTAGACTTAGTTCTTCAAGTAGTGACACTATTTTGTCATATACTCTGATTCTAAAGCACTTTAGAAGCTATCAAAAGATTTAATAGCTTTCATCCATAATCCAAAAGCTTCAGGAGTCACTTTTTCGTATATATTGTCTGCGTAAGTCGGTTTCTTTCTGTTGGTTTCCTTCTCACGTGGGGATTCACGGGAACGAGACTGCAGACAGGAAGCAAAGCTGCTAGCGCTCTGCCAGAAACAACTTCAGGAAAGTGCCTCATGCAGACCTAAAAGGTCCTATTAGGTCTTTGTATTAAGTAAGTGGCAAGAAAGGTGGAACTTCTCCTCTTATTGCCAATAACAGTAAGTACAGAGTATTAGGAAAAATATACAGCCGTGGCCTTCGTCATTCCAGCTTGACAGACGAGCAGAGGTTATTTTAACGAGGTTAAGGATTGGGCACACTAGTTAACCCATCAGTTTATTTTAGAAGGAAGCAGCCCACCATTGTGTGCTTACTGTGACGAGATACAAACAGTGAAAGCACATTCTGATGGTTTGCCCCAGATATTTTAACCAAAGGGAAAGATATTTCCAGGGTAAATCCCTCTCAAATATCTTGGAGATGAAGCAGACATTTCTGCTCTCATCTCCTTTTTAAAGTGTATAGAAATTTTTAATAATATTTAGATAAATTTTTATAAATCATATACAGATTTTTAAAGACATTAAACTATTTTTTTAAATATATATTACTCCATTCATTAAAATTCATATTTTTAATTTATTTATTAGTCACGTCTAATTTTTATGAATCATTTCTTTCACTAATTCATTCATTCATTAACCATAATTCAACTTATTTAACCTTCATTACGGCGCTGAATGCCTTCTTGGCCCCAGTGCCTGGGCTTTAGCCCTAAATATCATACATCATCATCATCACCAATATTAATATCCTTATTACATAATAACCCTGCAAAACATGTTCCTCACTACAACATTAATAAAGCAGAATTGGGAGAAATATGAAATGCACACGAGAAATATCCAACCATTTGAATATTTAGAAGACCATAATGAAACTAACAAAATTCTCGTTGATTCATTAAAAAGGCTGCTGATCAAGCAATACCAAAGTCAAAGCCCCATCCAACAAAGCACAAAGTCCCTTGGTGGTCTGATAAACTAACAGAATTAATTAAATATAAAACACTCAATAGGGAGACGGTTAGATAATTTAAAATAGAACGTTCAATATAAATAAATAAACATTGCCAATATTAGAAGGAACTTTACAAAAAATGACTATATTATTATTAGAAATCGATACATTAAAGCCTGTATACAACAAAATATCTGCAAAATTTAAAAGGGAAGTAATTCAAGGAAGAATAATTTCATGGAGGAAATATGTATCAGATCTCTCTAATAATACTCCCATACAAAAATATGGGAAAAATTCAGAAAAATAAATGGTACCCAAGTTAAACCACCTAGACATGCCATATTGAAAGATGAAAAAGAATACTTGATCCAAAAGAAATAAGTAATATAATAGGAGAAAACTTAGATAATGTAAGTAGCGATAAAAATTTAGATGAGCACTTCCGCACAAAGAAAAAATAATGAAGAACTAATAACAATAAATTTTGAAACACAAGAAGATATATATTATAATAGAAAATTTAATATGGAAGAGTTGGAATATGCTCTCTGAACAGCAATAAATCTGCTCCTGGAGGTGACAATATTTGCTTTGAGATGATCGACCACTTAGCACCTCTGGCAAAGTCATACTTATTACAATTTTATAAGCATTTATGGCTTAGAAATTTATTTCCTGATGCATGGCGTAAAGCTATAATAATTCCTATTCCCAAACCTGGAAAGGATCCTAGCAATATAATAATAACAGACCAATATCTCTAACAAGTTGCTTATGCAAATTACTTGAAAAAGATGGTAAATGCTCGACAACATGGCACATTCGAGAAACAAAATTTAACTCCACTCAGTTTGGGTCACAGAGTAACAGGTCCACATTGGATTATCTCTCTATCCTAGAGACCATATACGCAGTGATTTGAACGAAACAGATAACTGTGGCAGTCTTTTTGACATAGAAAAGGCTTATGACACTACATGGAGGTATCGTATTTTAAAAGCATTACAAAACAACAACGTTGCCGGACATTTACCCATGTTTATCCAAAGTTTTCTAACAAATCGAAGTTTTCAGGTGAAAATTGATGATGCTTTGTCCAGAACATTCCCACTAGAAAATGGTGTTCCACAAGGGAGTGTCCTTAGTGGCACACTATTTACCTTAGCAATTAATGAAATAAATACAAAATCTGCCCACCGGAATTAAAAGCAACCTTTATATGGATGATTTGCCATCTAGCTATTCAGCATCTCGCATTAAACATGCAGAGCGCATCATTAACAAATCTATAATAAAAAAATAGATGAATGGACCTCATCTGTAGGATTTAGATTGTCCATAAGTAAAAACTCAAGCAGTAAATATTTTATTTTTAAAGATAAAAGATGAAGAAAGGTGAAGAAATAGATTTGAAAATCAGAAATCAAAGTATACAAATTGGCCAGACTGCAAAAATTTTTAGGTTTAGTATTTGATACTCACTTGAACTGGAAAGCCCACATAAACATATGTGAAGTCAAATGTAAAAAAGCATTGAATCTAATTAGAAAAATTATCAAACACTAATTGGGGAGCTGATAGACAAACCCTTACATTACTATATAAAGCAACAGTGTTGTCTATCATTGACTACGGAAGTGAAATATACGGCTCGGCTTCAAACGCAGTACTGAAAATGTTGGGACCCAGTTCATAATGAAGGACTTAGAATATGTACAGGAGCTTTTAAATCATCACCAACCTCTTCTTTACAGGTAGAATGTGGTGAACTACCTCTCTCTCTCCATAGAGAGTTAGTAACAATGAAAAGTGCCCTAAGAATTCAGTCAAGTGATTCACCAACAAAAAATTATTTGAACTAAGGGATGTATTTATTAACAATCATTCACCACCTTTTCCAATTAGATCAAGAAGATTGTTTGAGTCACTGAATATAAATATCCAAACTACCTCCAATAGTAAAACTACCTCCTCCTTGGATTATGAATAAAATAAACATTTGCACAAAATTAAAATTTCTATCAAAAAAAGTATTCCTATACCCCAGAACATCAGAAACAACATAACAATAGAGCACATAAACCAAAAAGGTCCACATTATGCAATAATACAGATGGATCCAAGTCCAGAATACGGAGGGGGATATGCTGCAGTGTCCCAGGATAAAACATGCCAGTTCTCGCTTCCCAATAATGCTTCAGTATTTGTTTACAGCAGAGTTATGTGCAATAACATTGGCCATAAGAATAATCAAAGAACACTCCCTTAACAATTTCGTGATTTATAGCGACTCTAGAAGCGCTATAGAAGCCATTAATAGTTATAATCCCAAAAAGAAAAATAATATTGTGCAACAGATAAAGTTTTTTACTCTATAATTTATATAAAAAGGGAAAAAATATTGAAATATGTTGGATCCCTGCCCATGTCGGAATAAAACAAAAGGAAAACGAAAGAAGCTGATAAAGCAGCCAAGGAGGCAGTCCACATGATGAGAACAGATGTAAAAATCCCTGTTAGTGACACTGTAGCTTATTTAAAAACAAGAATTGTAAATAAATGGCAAATATATGGAACGAAGAACCTGAAAGTAATAAATTAAAACAATAAAACCTGACATTACGAAATGGAGCTCCATATATCAGAGAGAAAGACACACACAAGTAATCCTGACACGTTACGTATAGGCCACACTCGTCTAACACATGGGCATTAATGAGCAGCCCATCTGACCCTGCTCCAGAGTGCTCAGAGTGCAAGGAATTGATAACTGTCGGACATATATTGTGTCATTGTCCAAAGTATGACCAGCAGAGACTGTCAGCTTTTGGAAGTAAAGCATTAAAAGATATTTTGTCAGAATCTTTCACATTTCAGTCATTCCGATAATGACGTTTCTAAGAAAACACTGATTTAATTGATAAAATATAAGTATATATACAAAAAAAAACCTCAGAGCAATGAATGAATTTTAGATCAAATTTTTAAGTTTCTGGACTATTTGTTAATTTAATAAAATTTTTAGTATGTATGGAAATGTGATAAATGTATTTAATGCCTGTTTGTATTCTAGTATGAAAGCATATGCCTCTGTGCACATTTTTTTTTTTACCTAATTTTAATTTATTAAGTATTATACTATATGACCTATTTGGTCCAGTTTTCTGGCCTGTTTGGCCTAGACCTGGCATTTTATCAAATCCTTCGGGCCAGCCCTATGAGAGCTGAAAATCAGCTCAGTGGTCTGGTTAAACTATTCTTATAATAATAATATGAATGTTTGTAAGGTGTAATGAAACAATTTGGTAAAATAGAATTAAATTACTTCTAGAAAAAGACAAACAGTCATTTTCTGCTTTTGTTAAATTTTCCTCACCCTTGAAAGCTAGTGGGGGACAACAAAGACTCTGTGGCCACATTCTTAATTATGCAGTTTTTAGTACGAAAATGTTTTTAGTGAAAAGCTTAAATGAGCCATTTGATTTTATCCCTAAGAATGAAGAACATGGACCAGCCCCATGTACCAGAGCGCTTCCTCCCCCTATATGGCATGTTGCTAGCTACAAGGAGGGAGAAATTTTTTTTTTATAAAAGCTGCTGAATGTATTGAGAACAAGGTTGGTTCCATTCCTGTTGGAAATTTAAAACATTACAGAGAGAACTTGCTAATAAAAGCTGGTAATGAAACCCAAGCAATATTGCTATCTAATTTTAAACCTCCTGAACGTGGAAATATTGACTGTATGGTATCACATAGATTCTTTAACACACTGAAAGGGATAATATACTAAAAAAACTTGCATGTTTTTAAAGAGGAGGAGATTCTCCATAGATGTCCTCCTTGTGTACTTCATGTGAAAAAACTAGGAGGGATGCAGCTATCCTTTTAACCTCCTCCAATTACCTACTTGATATTATCATTGTTGACCATGAGAGGATGCAGGTTAAAAAATATAAAAAAAATCCAAAACAGTGTCGCAAATGTTTTGAATATGGCCACATTCAAAACTCGTGTGAAAACAACAAAAGATGTTCTGTGTATTCTGCGGAGCATGATAATTTTGATGAGTGTAAAGCAGTCCAATTTCTGTTTTCTGTGTAAGGTTGATCACTCTCCAAATTCTAGGGCTTGCTTTAGATATAGATTTGAAGAAGTATTGGCAGTGGCTGATAATGAACATATCAGCATTAGCAAAGCAAAGTGTGTGATAATGGGGGCAAACAAAATTGCGAACACTACCAATACTTCAGTAATAACACTTATGAAAAATCCTAGCAATGGAAGGCAACAAATAACTCAATTTGATAGTAGGCATCACACACCTGCTACTCCTCGGATAGTAAATAATGAAAATCCCCAATCTGTCCAGAAATTTTCATCGGCTAGCACCTCGAAGTCCATCACCCAAAAGTTGTACCTCCAGAAGCACAGAAAACTCGCCTCCCAAACATTGAATACCCCTAGATGCTGAACCCCTTGACGTGGGTAGGGGGCTTAGGACCAGCAGCTGGGGCTCTGATGCCTGGTGGAGTTGCTTTCTAGTGGTCCTTGTTGGGCCAGGCTACTGATCCAACTAAATGGTTAGTCAGAACTTTTCCTTCTTTCTTCAATTTTTTCATTCTACTATCTTCTCCTTCATGTAATATTTTTTATTAGCATTGGATTAATTATGTGGAATTTTCCACTTTTGTTAAATTTTACTGCTTAGGTGAGTCTGAGAAGGGATCGTGTTTTGGAAGGGGTTTGCATTCGAAGCTAATTGTGGGAGTTGTGGTGGATGAGTCGCCACCTGATATGGTTTGGACCCAAGAGGTAGTGATGGGACCCTCCCATTGCTACCTTGAGGGCGGAACCATCTCCAAACATCAGCCCATCGGAATCCAGGGGGGACTGGTGTTTGGGATGGGACTCCTGGCTTTTGTCCGGAAGCCCACCAATACGTTTGGAGTGGGGAGTCAGTCCCCATTAGTGGGGGCAGAACTCCCAGCAGGCGGATAGGCTTATACCTGGGCCACTGTAAGTGTATTGGTGCTATCCCGTAAGGGTAGCGTATGGGGTGGACTATTGGGAATCAACTCTCACTTGTGCCATTGGTGGAGAATGTGAATACCTGACTGATCCACGATACTTTCTTGATAAAACCAAGCATTTTGTTTTGTGTGTAGGTGAGAGCCGGTTTGTTTGAGGTGGTCTGGTGGTGTGCGTGCTTAGTATCCTGGGATCGCTTTGTGGGCTTGTCGCGGTTAGTTGGGGTGGGGAGTTTGGGCATTAGAGGCTGCCTTGATTTCCCTTTCTGATGTGCTGTTGGGGTCTCAGCGGGGGCTCTGGATTTTGAGGGTAGCGCACTTTTTGGACTTCTGAATATGAACCGGCATTATTCTATGGATTTTGACAAAAGTTTCCCTCCCCTGGATCTGATGACTTACTGGCACTGGCAACGACTTCTGGCGTGAAGATGGATATGAGCTCGGCTATCGGACAGAACCAAACATTGAGACACCAGGGTGTTAGTAAATATGGTGGATTTGATCCTAATAATAGAGTCCTTCATTGCACTAATATAAACTTGTCATTAGATTATGAGTGTTTGTACAGTGTAATGAAACAATTCGGTAAAGTGGAAAGAATGAAATTAGTTCTGGAAAAAGACAAGCAGTTATTTTCTGCTTATGTTAAATTTTCTTCACCCTTGGAAGCTAGTGAGGCACAACAAAGACTCCATGGCCACATTCTTAATGATTCGGTTCTTAGCACGAAAGTGTTTTCAGTGAAAATCTTAAATGATGAGCCGTTTGATTTTATCCCTAAGAATGAAGAACATGGACCAGCCCCAAGTACCAGAGTGCTTCCTACCCCTATATGGCATGTTGCTAGCTACAAGGAGGGAGGAAAAAATTTTATAAGGCTGCTGAATGTATCGAGAGCAAGGTAGGTTCCATTCCCATTGGAAACTTGAAGCGTTATGGAAAGAACTTGCTAATAAAGCTGTAATGAAAACCCAAGCAACTTTTGCTATCGAATTTTAAACCTCCTGAAAGTGGAAATATCGAATCTATTGCATCGCATAGATTCTTTAACACACTGAAAGGGGTAGTATACTCAAAAGACCTGCATGTTTTTGAAGAGGAGGAGATTCTCCATCGATGTCCTCCTTGTGTATATCACGTTAAAAAACTTGGAGGGGATGCAGCTATCCTTTTAACCTTCTCCTCCAGTTACCTACCTGATACTATCATTGTTGACCATGAGAGGATGCAGGTAAAAAGATATAAGAGAAATCCTAAACAGTGTCGCAAATGTTTTGAATATGGCCACATTCAAAACTCGTGTGAAAACAACAAAAGATGTTCTGTGTGCTCTTGCGGAGCATGATAATTTTGACGAGTGTGTAGCAGCCCAATACTCTTTTCAGTGTAAGGGTGATCACTCTCCAAATTCTAGGACTTGCCTCAGATACAGATTTGAAGAAGACTTATTGGTAGTGGCTGACAACGAACATGTCAGCATTAGCGAAGCAAAGAGTGTGGTAATGGGGGCAAACCAAAGTGCCAACTCTACCTATGCTTCAGTAATAAAACTTATGAAAAGTTCCAGCAATTTAAGGCAACAAATAACTGCATCTCATAATAGGCATCACATACCTGCTACTTCACGGACTGTAAATAATGAAAATCCCCAATCTGTCAAGAAATTTTCATCTACTAGTGCCTTGGAGTCCAACACCAAAAGTTGTACTTCAAGAAGTACAGAAAACTCACCTACCAAAGTCAATACAAAGGTGACTAATACGATAGTTGCAGGCTCTCCTCCCAAAAAAAGGGAGCCAAAATCAATCAACAATTCGGGAAGCTGTTCCAAAAACACTTCCAACAAGAATAAACCAAGGGACCAAGCCCAATTAGATAGAGCTACTTCAGAGCCATCAATTGTCACAGCCACAAACAAAAATGAAATCAAAACTATAATTACAACCAACAAGAAGCGCACAAGGAATACATCCCCTAATAATGATGGCTTTAAAATAAAAACCTCAAATGGGTTCAGTGTTTTGGAAGAGATCTCTCCACCTAGAAAGGTGGTTCCAAAAGCAGTTTCAGCCCAAAAACATAAGAGTTCTGATCAGTCTTGTCGCCCTAAGACAAATGAACCTTGTGATTTGCAGAATCACAGTAGAAATTCTGATCAAAATCATAACCAGAAATATGATCAGCCAAAAACTCTAAATTCCAATTCAAATGAAAAGGGAATAAAGAAACAGTCACTTATAAAGGAGAACTTTCCTCTCCCCACTAGGAACAGTACTTCCCCTCAAAGGAGTGGGAAGTAGCACTTTTTACCACCTTAACATTCATGTTTGACATCCTTCAGTGGAACTGTAAAGGTCTCAGAGCCCGTGCAGACCTTAAAGTCTTAATTCATGAATTCAATCCAGGGATTATATGCCTGCAGGAGACAATGTTAGGCAACTCTCCTTATAATCCTGGACTAAATTATTCAATATTTAACTCCTCTCCCCCAACCCCCAAGGGGTGATTGGGACCCATGGAGGTGCTGCAATTATTGTTAATAAAGCTCTGCAGCACTCCATAATACAATTAAATACAACTCTACAGGCTGTTGCTATCTCAGTCATCTTGGAAAAGAGGATAACCGTCTGCTCCTTATACCTTCCACCAGATCTTGTTTTAAACAGTGAAGATATTCAGTCCTTAATTAACCAACTTCCAGCTCCCTTACTTCTCCTAGGAGATCTTAATGCCCACAACCCCCTTTGGGGAAGTCGGTTTCTAGACAGTAAAGGGAAATTAATTGAAGACGTTATTGATAGGAATGATGTTATCCTATATAATAATGGGTCAATGACTTTCCACAGTATTCATGATAATCATTTCTTGCCCTGCGCCAGGACCATTAAGTATCTCTTCAACAAGCATCCACCTTGATTTTAGTTGGTCTGTTAACGAAAATTTAAATGGGAGTGATCATTACCTGATCCATTTAAAATATGCTGTGAATGGTCCATCTGAAGTTTTACCGAAGTGGAAGGTAGAGGAGGCAGATTGGAATAAATTCAGTAAGGGCGTCATACTAGATAGGGAGTTTGAGTCATTTCAATCTCATCTAGATGGTTATGATTACTTTATTGAATCTACTCTGAAGAGTGCTGAAGGCTCGATTCCCAAAACAAAAGGCAAACCTCGTAGACCTGCAGTTCCCTGGTGGAATAAGACTTGTGGTATTCTGAGGAAAGTTACTAGGAAGTGCTACAGACGTTACAAAACTAGTGGTTCTCCTCAGTCTAAATTAATCTACAAACGTGCTTTAGCCAAGCAACGCCTTTTTTATAAGAGAGCCAAAAGAGAAAGTTGGCTCTACTATATTAATGGAATAAACTCAAAGACTCCACTGAAAGTGGTGTGGCGCAAAATAAGGAAACTGAGTGGGAAATTTGTTGCGTCCCCATTACCCTTATTAAAAATAAATGACACTCTGATCACAGAGCCCACTGAAGTTGCCAATGAGCTAGGAAAACACTTTTCTGAAGTTCCAGCGCCAAGAATTATTCTCGAGAATTTCAAAAAATTAGGAATTCTGAAATGATTCTGGAATTCGATTCAGGAAAATCTGAACCATACAACTACAGGTTTTCCTTGAGAGAATTACGGGAGGCGCTCTCCTCTAGTGAATCCACAACTCCAGGTGAGGATACAATCATATATGAAATGCTTAAGCACCTCCCAGATGATGCCAAAAAATATTCACTGAAGATTATAAACAAAATATGGGAAACTGGAATTTTACCCAACGACTGGAAAATCTCCATAGTTTGTTCCAATTAAAAAGCCTAATAACAAAGATGCTTCCCTAGCCACCAGCTATAGACCAATAGCTCTAACCAGCTGTGTGTGTAAGCTGATGGAGAAAATGATAAATACTAGACTAGTTTGGCACTTAGAAACTAAAGGATTAATATCATCATTTCAATTTGGTTTCAGGAAAAACCGCTTTACCCTTGATCCGTTGCTGAGGCTGACCAACCAAATCCAGCAAGGATTCGCCAAACAATGTCAGACCATTGGAGTATTTTTTGACCTCGAAAAAGCCTGGAGAATTGGCATCATGAAAAAATTGCACAAGATGGGCATATGTGGAAGAATGATCAGATTTATATATTCCTTTTTAACGGACAGATTTTTAAGGTAAAAGTGGGAAACTCTTTCTCCCAACCTTTTGTGCAGGAGGAAGGAGTTCCCAAGGAAGCGTTTTAAGTGTAACACTCTTTTCAGTGGTAATAAATAGTGTGGTTGAAAAAATCTTGCCTCCTGTTAAATGCTCACTTTTTGTTGATGACCTTGCAATATACTGCACAGGATATGATTCATTTTCAGTATGTAAACATCTGCAAAGGTCTATTAACGCAATTACTAAGTGGGCTGATGAGAATGGTTATTTTAAATTCTCCTCTTCCAAAAACAGTTGCAGTAAGATTTACCAGATGCCGGCATGTGGAAGAAGTTCCCACACTTAGTTTAAGAGGATCTATCATTCCTTATGAAAGTGAAGTAAAATTTCTGGGGATGATTATTGACCACAAACTAACATGGGCCAGCCACATAAATACCCTAAAGATTAATGTGAAAAAATCTTTGAATATTTTAAAGGTTGTTTCTGGTTTTAGTTGGGGGCTGATAAAAAATCCCTTTTGAGGCTATATGACTCACTGTGTCGCTCCAAGCTAGACTATGGCTGTCAGATCTATTCCTCAGCTTGTAAAACCAAGCTAAAGGAATTGGATGTTGTACAGAACATGGGGTTGAGAATATGCTCAGGGCTTTTAGAACTTCTCCTGTTGAAAGCATATATGTCGACACAGATCATCTTCCCCTAGATCTAAGAAGGCAAGAGCTAGGGTTGCGATACGTGGCTAGAATGAAAAGCGCTCCCAAAAATCCCTCCTTTGAAGTACTGAAGGAAACAGACTCGCGGAATTTCTCTGGTACAAGAGCTTCTAAACCATTCCAAATTCGACTGAATGAGGATGTTGGGGATAACCATCTCAAATCCCAGAAAGTCCTGGAAGTAAAACATCATGTAAATCCTCCATGGCTTATTCCTGAAGCATTATTATGCAAGAAATCATTTAAGAAGAAGGATTGTACTGAAAAAGAGATTAGGGGAAAATTCTTAGAGCACGACGTTACCCATGCCAATTATGTGAAAATTTATACAGATGGATCAAAGTCAGATAGTGGTGTTGGGTGTGCTGTTATCCTTGGTGATACAGCATATACAGCTAAATTACCTGACTTTGCATCAATATTCACTGCCGAATTAACAGCTGTAGTCTCTGCCCTAGACTTAGTTCTTCAAAGTAGTGACACTAATTTGTCATATACTCTGATTCTAAAAGCACTTTAGAAGCTATCAAAAGATTTAATAGCTTTCATCCATTAATCCAAAAGCTTCAGGAGTCACTTTTTCGTATATATTGTCTGCGTAAGTCGGTCTCTTTCTGTTGGGTTCCTTCTCACGTGGGGATTCACGGAAACGAGACTGCAGACAGGGAAGCAAAAGCTGCTAGCGCTCTGCAGAAAACAACCTTCAGGAAAGTGCCTCATACAGACCTAAAAGGTCCTATTAGGTCTTTTGTATTAAGTAAGTGGCAAGAAAGGTGGACTTCTCCTCTTCTTGCCAATAACAGTAAGTACAGAAGTATTAGGAAAATATACAGCCGTGGCCTTCGTCATTCCAGCTTGACAGACGAGCAGAGGTTATTTTAACGAGATTAAGGATTGGGCACACTTATTTAACCCATCAGTTTATTTTAGAAGGAAGCAGCCCACCAGTGTGTGCTTACTGTGACGAGATACAAACAGTGGAGCACATTCTGATGGTTTGCCCCAGATATTTTAACCAAAGGGAAAGATATTTCCAGGGTAAATCCCTCTCAAATATCTTGGGAGATGAAGCAGACATTTCTGCTCTCATCTCCTTTTTAAAGTGTATAGAAATTTTTAATAATATTTAGATAAATTTTTATAAATCATATACAGATTTTTAAAGACATTAAACTATTTTCAATATATATTACTCCATTCATTAAAATTCATATTTTTAATTTATTTATTAGTCACGTCTAATTTTATGAATCATTTCTTTCACTAATTCATTCATTCATTTACCATAATTCAACTTATTTAACCTTCATTACGGCGCTGAATGGCCTTCTTGGTCCCAGTGCCTGGGCTTTAGCCCTAAATATCATACATCCATCCAAAGTTGATACAAAGGTGACTAATATGATAGTTGCAGGCTCACCTCCAAAAAAAAGGGAGCCAAAATCAATTAATAATTTGGGAAGATGTTCCTAAAAGAATAAGCCAAGCAAGCAAGCCCAATTAGATAGAGCTAGTTCAGAGTCATCAATTGTCGCAGCGACTAACAAATATGAAAACAAAACTATAATTACAACCACCAAGAAGTGCAAGAAATATATCCCCAAATAATGAGAGCTTTAAAATTAAAACCTCAAATGGGTTCGGTGTTTTGGAAGAGATCTTCAGCCCAAAAACGTGAGTTCTGATCAGTCTTGCCGTCCTAAGACAGAATGCACAAAATTGCAGTAGAAATTCAGATCATCAGCATCATAACCAGAAATATAGTCAACCAAAAACCTTAAATTCCAATTCAAATGAACCCCCTTGAAGTGAAACCACCTTGAGTGATTTTGTGGAATTTTCCACTTTTTGTAAAATTTATTGGACCTGACAAATAGCAAAAGATATCATAGCTGGGACTGGGTTTATATCCGAAGCTAAATAGTGGGAACTGTAGTAGGATCATCAACCACCTGATAATGTTCGGACCTGAGAGATATCAGATTAATAACTCAAGGGCAGAACTATTCTTCAGGGCTGGAACACAGATTCCAGGGGCGTCTGGTTCTGGGATAGGACCTTCGGCATTCTTTCCGGTTTGCCCACAACATGATTAGTGTGGTGATGATTGTATTCTTATAATACTCTCAGTCCCAGCAAGCAGGTTTGGCTTACACTTGCGCCACTCTAATCATGTTGGGAGTCAGTTTTCACTTGTGCCATTGGTGGAAGAATAAGCTTCATGAAAGGCTGAAGATGTCTTTTTAATATTTTCAGGTTTAATATTTCTGTTTTTTATCCTATTCTTTTATGACGTGTAACCATACGGATTCTAGTACCCCTGGGCCCTTTTGATGATGAGAGAGATTAGTTGTAAAAGCTACAGAAGATAAAAATTTAATGTTTCTTGTTAAAGTGAATTATATACACATGGGCTTTTGTTGCATACAAAGCATTTAAAATGACCAAAGAGAGGGGCGTGGGTGCATTACATTATTGGAATCAATTTCTCAGACAACAACGACAACTGTTTGATTAAAGATTAGAACTTATCGGCAACTTTGTCCTTTCTCCTTTACCCACTTTAAAAGTTTTATCTGTGATGCTTCTGAAGTTGCCAAGACGGCTTTTATTTTTTTTAACTATCTCGAGCTAAGAAACTTATTATCCTTACTTTTAATTAGTCGGTGGTCATCAGTTTGCATTTTATCTTAGATACGATGGGAGCAAGGTATATAATATGAAATTTGAAGAACTTGAATGAATCGTTCATGAAAGCGTTGCCTGACATATGACCGACGGATATTTCACCGAACGGATATCTGACTGAATGGACATTTCACTGAATAATGAATATCTGCTTGAATTAAATTTTATTCTTTTAAATTTTATTATCTTAGTTTCTTCTTTGAACCTTTTACAAAAACAAACCATAAAATCGATAAAATAATAACATAATATGATTTGAAAAATCTTTATTGCACTTGTACTAAAGTGCTAAACATTTAATTATAGATTAAGTTGAAAAATTTCAATATAAAATTATAAGTTTCTAAATATTAAAAGATTGTGGGCAATTGCTCCCAGGAAATCAATTCTGGGATACCTCATATAATTCCCGATGACTTCAGCCTTGTATTTAATATGTGGTACTTTTTCGGTTTCCTCAATTCCACTCCTGATTGTAACAGGTCAATTGTCGATTCCCAATCCGACTGCTCTTTTCTCAGTGTTGAGGCTAGGCGGCAAGCAGTGCGGTGAGATAAGTACAAGTGTCTAAGGGTGAAATCAGGAGAAAGCCCCCCCCAATTACGTGTAAGAAGTAATTGCTAGGGAAGTTGGACAGCAACATGGAAGACAAGAAGCAGGAATAAAAATAAAAGTTAAAAAGTGGGCGTAGCTAAGTGCACTGAGAGCTCTAACCTCTACGAAATATAGAGTTTAAAGAAATCTATCTTCAACTGAGGCTCCTGCCTAACCATACCTCACGCATTGCTTCTTATGAATTAATTTAGCACTATCACAATAAGAGAACTTTAAATTGTACCTTGATGCCGGTAAGGGAATTACAGATAGGAGTACCTACGTGTCGAGGAGTCTTGTGGTAACTCTTAGGGTCCGGTATGGTTATTAGGCAGGTTTCCTTTGTTATTGTGGTAGTCAGCTCGCGGTTGCAAGAGTTTCTCTCGGTCCTAACTTGCAGTATTCAGATTTCTGTATTTCATTTTCCATGAAGGTAATTTAATACAGGATGTTTAATTTTATGCGGTCAAGGATAGATTGAGCTCTTATTAAACCATGGCTCTCCATGGATCAACGATTAGGAAATGGGTCAAAAGTGTGTAAAAAGGTTTTGTTGCTCTTAAGTGTTCGCGCATAACTTTTGAATAGCTTCGGAATTTTTCATGAAGCTGTAAATTAGATAAGGTAGCTAAGAAATTTTGATAAATGCTAAATTATGAAAAAAACTCTAGGTAGAAGGTAGTGGCCCTTGCGAGATAAAAGCAAAGAGAGGCCATCCTCGGAGAGCCTAAAGTTACCCGGAAGACATTCGAAGTCCGAACGTAATAAAGAGGAATTGAGATGACACCATAAAAACCCATATGTGATTAAAAAAGAAAGAAAAAAAAGAAGGTAAAGGTCACCCTTTTCTACCCATTCGCCCCATCTCCAGCTATAACGCCTATAATAAAAGTAACCCAACCGGAAATAAAAATACCCACGACAACACATTTGTGGGGGGGTCCGTAGTAGAGTTAGGGAATTTGACAGTTGGCTGCGAACCAGAGGCAAAAAATATATATTTATACATACGGGTTGTAACGACCTCGAGGAGTATTGGAACGACTATCGTATATGGTCTTTACTCTTCCCCCAACCATTCGTTCCCCCTCCATTCCTTCTTTATTCCCTCCTCCCCCCCCTTGCAGATGAGGTCTGTTCAAAAGTTCTGTCGTTCAGCAGTAAAGATTTCTTTTCTTTACTTTTTCTTTCTTTGTTATTTTCTTTTACTTTTTTTTTTTTAGATGTTGCCTCGTGCGTTTTTACTTTTTTTTTTTTAGATGTGCCCTCGTGCGTCTTACTTTTTTATTTTAGATGTGGCCTCGTGCGTTTTACTTTTTTTTTTTTTTTAGATGTGCCCTCGTGCGTTTTACTTTTTTTTTTTTAGATGTGCCCTCGTGCGTTTTTACTTTTTTTTTTTTTTTAGATGTGGCCTCGTGCGTTTTTCTTTTCTTTCTCAATAAAGAATGCTGAAAAAAGTATTCGTATTATGAGCTATGCTTTGCAAGTTATAGTAGTGATAATAGTAGTGATAATTGCGATCAATATAGAGTGATGCCTCTCCTTATTACTCAGAGCGTGACCGACAGTGCCATGAGTGTAGTGCATGTCTGTAGAATTGGGCGTGTCTGTTTTTTATATGAATTTGTTTGTTTGAAGTGAGTCGGGCTTAATACTTTCATGCACGGAAATGTTTTTTCAGTAGGTTTGCCAGATTGGTGCTAAATGTTATTATAACTCGGTTATACTAATCGTCTAGTACGTTTCTAGATTTCATTTTTGTGCAGTTTTCAAGAATAGTGTTTGCTATATAAAGTGATTCAAAAATTGCTATTCAAGCAATAGATTCTTTTAATCATCATCACCCTACCATTAGAGCAATACAAGAAAATAATCATTTTTTAAGCATTCGAAATATCAAGATATCCTTGTGCTGGACACCAGGCCATGTTGGAATTGAAGGCAATGAAATTGCCGATAAAAATGCAAAGGAAGCCGCATTAAATGATAGTAGTAAAATGTACAAAACATATTATAATGGCTCTAAAAATTATTTTAAATTTATTTGAGATAAAATCTGGGGAGACCAATGGTTATAACTTGAAAATAACAAACTTAGAGGGATAAAGAACACAATAATTCCGT
Organism: Macrobrachium nipponense; assembly: GCF_015104395.2. NCBI lineage: Eukaryota > Metazoa > Arthropoda > Malacostraca > Decapoda > Palaemonidae > Macrobrachium > Macrobrachium nipponense. Next base: position 68,154,607 of record NC_061110.1, on the reverse strand, counting down.
TGAGAATTCTTTACAAAATTAGAGAAACAAACCCATGAGGTCGCTTTGTGCAGGCTGCGTAATGGGCACACAAGATTAGCGCATTGCTTTCTTATGTCTAATCAGCTTCCTCCAGAATGTGATACCTGTCAAACCAGAATAACTGTGAAACACATTTTAATTGAATGATCTAAGTACTCACATATTAGACATAAATACTTTGGATCATCTGGAATGCAGGACATGCTAGGAGATGACCACTCAAATGTTTGCAAGATTTTTAAATTCTTAACTGATACAGATGTATTAAAACATATAAATAATTTTATTAGATACAGTATATATTATATATAAATTATTTTATTCATGCACAAATGTTTTAAATGTGTACAGTAATGTTTTATCTATTATTTATTTTTTTAACTATATGACTTTAAAAATATATTCTATTTAATATAGTATTTTTAACAGATTTTATCTGCATTAAGCAGCCGATTGGACATAGTCGGAAATGGCTGCTTAAACAAATAATGATAATAATAATAATAATAATAATAATAATAATAATAATAATAATAATAATAATGATTCCCATGACAAAAGTACTACAGAAGATGGATGCCGGATACCAACTCAAGAAAAGAGGCAACAGAATCAACCATCTGATGTTCATGGACGACATCAAGCTGTATGGTAAGAGCATCAAGGAAATAGATACCCTAATCCAGACTGTAAGGATTGTATCTGGGGACATCAGGATGGAGTTTGGAATAGAAAAATGCGCCTTAGTCAACATACAAAAAGGCAAAGTAACGAGAACTGAAGGGATAAAGCTACCAGATGGGAGCAAACATCAAACACATAGATAAGACAGGATACAAATACCTGGGAATAATGGAAGGGGGGGATATAAAACACCAAGAGATGAAGGACCACGATCAGGAAAGAATATATGCCAGAGGACTCAAGGCGATACTCAAGTCAAAACTCAACGCTGGAAAATATGATAAAGCCATAACACATGGGCAGTACCAGTAATCAGATACAGCGCAGGAATAGTGAATGGACGAAGGCAGAACTCCGCACCATAGATCAGAAAACCAGGAAACTTATGACAATACACAAAGCACTACACCCAAGAGCAAATACGGACAGACTATACATAACACGAAAGGAAGGAGGGAGAGGACTACTAAGTATAGAGGACTGCGTCAACATCGAAAACAGAGCACTGGGGCAATATCTGAAAACCAGTGAAGACGAGTGGCTAAAGAGTGCATGGGAAGAAGGACTAATAAAAGTAGACGAAGACCCAGAAATATACAGAGACAGGAGAAAGACAGACAGAAACAGAGGACTGGCACAACAAGCCAATGCACGGACAATACATGAGACAGACTAAAGAACTAGCCAGCGATGACACATGGAAATGGCTACAGAGGGGAGAGCTAAAGAAGGAAAACTGAAGAATGATAACAGCGGCACAAGATCAGGCCCTAAGAACCAGATATGTTCAAAGAACGATAGACGGAAATAACATCTCTCCCATATGTAGGAAGTGCAATACGAAAAATGAAACCATAAACCACATAGCAAGTGAATGCCCGGCACTTGCACAGAACCAGTACAAAAAGAGGCATGATTCAGTGGCAAAAGCCCTCCACTGGAGCCTGTGCAAGAAACATCAGTACCTTGCAGTAATAAGTGGTACGAGCACCAACCTGAAGGAGTGATAGAAAACGATCAGGCAAAGATCCTCTTGGGACTATGGTATCAGAACGGATAGGGTGATACGTGCAAACAGACCAGACGTGACGTTGATTGACAAAGTCAAGAAGAAAGTATCACTCATTGATGTTGCAATACCATGGGACACCAGAGTTGAAGAGAAAGAGAGGGAAAAAATGGATAAGTATCAAGATCTGAAAATAGAAATAGAAGGATATGGGATATGCCAGTGGAAATCGTACCCATAATCATAGGAACACTAGGCACGATCCCAAGATCCCTGAAAAGGAATCTAGAAAAAACTAGAGGCTGAAGTAGCTCCAGGACTCATGCAGAAGAGTGTGTGATCCTAGAAACGGCGCACATAGTAAGAAAAGTGATGGACTCCTAAGGAGGCAGGATGCAACCCGGAACCCCACACTATAAATACCACCCAGTCGAATTGGAGGACTGTGATAGAGCAAAAAAAAAAAAAAAAAAAAAAAAAAAAAAAAATAATAATAATGATAATAATAATATGTTGTTGTTGTTGTTAAGCCGGTAGGTTCGTAGAATATCGCTAATTGTAATAATTAAAATGTTATGGGAAAATGGTCTGTTTGGAAAATATTCTAAAAAAAGTCGATGTTTTGACTTCCAGAATGTTTGTTCCTTAGGTATGTGATACATTATCTCAGATGTAACGGATCAACAATCAATTCATCTATTATGGGGTGGCCCCAAGGAAAAGCAGTGCGTCGACTCCCTGGCCTCTCAATACAGTACACAGTTGCCATAGGCAAATAATTCGAAGTTTACAACTACATTGTTACCTAAGCAACCGTGAAAAGTGCGCGACACAGAGATTTACTGGACCAAGTTCATCTAAACCTTTTCAAGTCAGATAAAATGAGCGCAAATTCATCAAATCCTTTTTTTAGTGCAGAACCCAGGAATTTAGTATTGCTCGTATTCCATGTAGGAATATTTTATGAAGCCATGTGACCTGCGAGAGAGCTGTCATTCTGGAGGGATCTTTATTCGCGTTGTTCATATCTAAATGTTTTCCTACTCTTTATCTCTAATATGATTTTTCAAGTCTCATATCTTATTAGTTATCTACCATCATATTTTTCAACTGTTAACACCACGTCTTACAAGTACTGATAACACGTACAGTTTGGTATCATCAGCGTGACATTTTCACATTCATAAAAATTTACTGCTTAGATGGATGGCAGAATGGATTATGGTTGAAGAGAGGTTTCCATTTCAAGCTAATTATTAAAATTGTGCTAGACGTCAACATCCAGAGAAATGGTTTTGACTACCCTTTAAGATGATTCCATGGTCACAAGTTCTAGGTCATACCAGTCAGGTTTAGCTTATGTGTGTGCCTCCCCGTAAGGACAGTACAAGGAGTGGACCATTCTGGAAGTCGACTCAATTTACCTTAACCATAAAATTGTAAATTTCGTTATTAATGATTTCAGACCCTAGCATAGTAATTCCTCTCGGTGAAAGATTCCCTTGATGAAGTCACTTGATTTCTCTGTAGAGTATTCTATGTAGAAGCCTTGTGAAGGGCGAGAGGGCTCTTGAACAGCATGAGCTGCACTTGTCAACATTTATTGCTTACTGTTGGTATCGTGTTTCTATTCAAAGATGATACCTGAGAGTTGTAGGGTATGTTAATCCCCTGAAGATGGTTTGATCCTCCTTGATAGAACTATGGATCATATTCTGTTTTAGTGTTATCCTGTTGTGATCTGTATAAAGACCAATCGTCTTCTCAAGTTCCATATATTCACCCTCTTGCACTGGTGACGACCCCTGTTCATTTTATAGTTAACTGCTAACCCGTGTCAAGACCCAGGCCCTGATATGAACTCCTATTGACCCTCACTTAACCAGGTTACTTCTATAATAAAAACATGAGGAAGGGGAAGAGAACCATACGAAAGATAATAATAATTATATCAAGGTAGAAAAGATTACTCCATCACCAAAAATTGGTACAGCAAAAACAAAATAAAACAATAAATATACATGATAACACATGTAGACGTAATGGTTGTTTCATTGAATTGGGCAGTAATAACAACAACAAAACAAAGGATGGTTGAACAAACATTATAAGAAATTTTATAAATAATAGATAAAAAATACACTAATTTGAGTATTCATGAAAAACGGTACATGTACATATAACTCTTAACATATTACACAGAAAAACAAATAAATGTAAGTAAATTATTAGAAAAAATACCCGTTGATAAAAAAAGCAAAACTTGACCGCTATAACAAAATATTTTCAATACCTACATTATGCAATAGAATCTAAATGGTCTACAGACGAGATTACACCTAGGAAGAGATACAATGTTTACTAAAAGAATATAAACCAATGATATGTTTACAACAAGTCAGCAAAACAATATCAACAATAGAAGAAGGTAAGCCATATATGCACATAACAAAGTATGTTATAACAAAATACCTGTAAACTTTACTCACTTGATACATAAGTATCAAGTATTAAAATATAAGTATAAAACGATGATTTTGCAATTTATATAATTTATTATACAACCAACCTATTGTAGAAATTACAACACTGATAAACTTAAGGATTTGCATGACAGTGCCAAGGAACCTACATTATTAGAGCAGGAAATAAAATAAAAGAATTCACGAAAACTAGGGTTATACTACTGCTCATAAAATCTGCTTTGTTTTCCTGCGCCTGCTCTTCGTAACATGTTGAAAAAAATGTTCCTGTTCTTCCTTATGTACGTATATATATATATATATATATATATATATATAAGATATATATATATATATATATATATACATACACACACATATACATATATATATATAAATATATATATATATATATATATATATATATATATATATATATATAAAGCGAATTCCACAGGAAAATGATAGTCATAAATCCAAGCGCTTCCGTCTTTACTCAGACATTGTCAAGGAGTTAATGAAGTATAATTGGAGAGAAAGGTCTCAGGTACAACACAAGATCAAGAATACCAGATGGTTAATTGTCAAAAGGGTAAAAATTAAAAGATATAATCCAGGATTATCGGATATCACACGGTCACAAACCTAAACAGATTGACCCTAACCGAAATTACAAAGTTTCTTTACAGTCCAAAACATGTAAAAACTGAATATATTAATTTTGTTGCTTATATTTATCTACAACTTTTTTCATTATGAAAGCATCAAGTTTAAATAAACCAAGACTTAAATTTAGAACATTTCTATTATTTGACTTGATGATACAGGATTGAATGATATTCCTTTTAACTGTGTCATTACATGGGATTAAGGCTCTTGCTTGACCCCAGTTAATAGGATGGTCTAAATCTCCCATATGTATGAATAATGCATTTGATATTTGCCCAGTTCTCACAGAATATTGATGTTGTTTGAGACGTTGTGAAAGAGATTAACCGGTTTGCCCGTAATAGACTATCACACTTTTTTTTTTTTTTTTTGCAAGGAATTTCATATATGCAGCCTGGAAGATCTTTAGGAGAATTTTTTATTATTAAACTCTTGACATTAATATTACTGAAAACAACGTTTATGTTAAAAAGCTTTAAAATTCTAGGAATATCTAAAAAATAATGACATTGCTAAATGATACTGATACACGAAACTGAGGTCTGACCCTACACAGACAGTGAACTCCCATTTTAATAAACAAATTAAATCCATTTTGAATGGCTTGGACCATTTAATTAAACAGTTTACACCGCAATGTGCCTCCCTACCTTATATGTATGGTTTAGTCAAGACACACAAAATCAATAACCCTATCAGACCAATCATTATTTCAGTGGGCTCAGTTATATATAATTTATCTAAATGGCTTCTACAAATTCTTACTCCTTTGGTAGGAAACATTTCTAACACGAATGTTAAAAACAATGTTGATTTTATAAACTAATTGAATAGTTTAAATTTGAATTTTGATTTTAATATGGTTAGTTTTGATGTTATCTCTATTTACAAAAGTCCCTGTAGATGACTTACTTGAATATTTGGAGGAGGAATTAGAACGTCATGACATTCCCTTAAGTGTGGCAAACATCATTAGTCTCATAAGGTTATGTATCAAAGATAGTAAATTTTGTTTTAATGGGGAATTTTTTGTACAAAAGTTTGGCATGGCTATGGGTAATCCCTTATCTCCTGTCCTTAGCAATATTTACATGGAATTTTTTTAGACAAAATTCTTACCAAGAATTTTGCCCCAAAAAGTTATTTGGTTTAGATATGTGGATGATATCTTCTGTATTTGGCCAGTTCACGAAAATCTCCAGGAATTCCTTAATAATCTCAATAATTTAGTCCCTTCTATAAAATTTACTGTAGAGGAAGAAAGAAATTGTAATTTGAATTTTCTTGATGTAAAGTGTCCATAGAAATGATAGAAATTTCACCTTCTCAGTCTTTCAAAAATCAACTAACATTGCCTCTTTTGTTCATTACTACTCCAATCACCATCAAAATGTTAAATTCTCTGTTTTTTCTGGGATGTTTCTAAGGGCTTTATGTGTGTGTAGCCCGCAGTTTATTGACGCTGAAATTAAAACTATTTATGATATTGCAATGAAACTTAAATACCCATGGACTTTTCTAGATGTGGCATGGAAAAGAGCTAGAAAAACATTTTTTTTCAACTAATGACAAACTTGAATTTAGTAAGCATAACATTCAAAAATTACCCTATGATGAAAGGTTTTTAGATATTCCTAGAATTTTAAAGTTTTTAACATAAATGTTGTTTTCAGTAATATTAATGTCAAGAGTTTAATAATAAAAAAATTCTCCTAAAGATCTTCCAGTCTGCATATATGAAATTCCTTGCAAAAAGTGTGATAAAGTCTATTACGGACAAACCGGTAAATCTCTTTCACAACGTCTCAAACAGCATCAGTATTCTGTGAGAACTAGGCAAATATCGAATGCATTATTCGTACATATGAGAGATTTAGACCATCCTATTAACTGGAGTCAAGCAAGAGCCTTAATCCCATGTAATGACACAGTTAAAAGGAATATCATTGAATCTTGTTTCATCAAATCAAATAATAGAAATGTTCTAAATTTAAGTCTTGGTTTATTCAAACTTGATGCTTTCGTAATGAAAAAAGTTGTAGATAAATATAAGCAACAAAATTAATATATTCAGTTTTTACATGTTTTGGACTGTAAAGAAACTTTGTAATTTAGGTTAGGGTCAATCTGTTTAGGTTTGTGACCATGTGATATCCGATAATCCTGGACTATCTCTTTTAATTTTTACCCTTTTGACAATTAACCATCTGGTATTCTTGATCTTGTGTTGTACCTGAGACCTTTCTCTCCAATTGTACTTCATTAACTCCTTGACAATGTCTGAGTAAAGACGAAAGCGCTTTGATTTCGGACTATCATTTCCTGTGGAATTCGCTTATTTATGAAGTCACGTGCATCTACTGTGATTTTTTAGGCTTATATATATATATATATATATTATATATATATATATATATATATAGATATATAATATAATATATATATATATATATATATATATATATATATATATATATATATATATATCTATATATATATATATATATATATATATATATATATATTATATATATAGCGTCACTGTCTGATCCATGATTTCGTTCCCCGTCCAACTGGACGGTGGTTCGATCCCATGGGGGTACGAAATTATTATCAACTAAATATTCCCCCTCGGTGCATATATGAAAATATATTAATTCCGAGGCAGAGCGAATTAGATATTAAAGGACATTTGTAGCTCGAATGATTTATATGAATCACGGTGATGTGATAAATGTTCATATATATATATATATATATATATATATATATATATATATATATATATATATATATATATATATATATATATATATATATATATATATATATGTATATATATATATATTATATATATATATATATATATATATATATATATATATATATATATATATATATTTATATCATATATCATATATATATATATATATATATGTATATATATATATATATATATATATATATATATATATATATAATATATATATATGTGTGTGTGTGTGTGTGTAGTATTTCTGTAATGAAACTCCTTTTAATTTCATCTATTCATTATTTCAGTGCCCCATTTAATTTTGTTACGCCGTCAGTAACCTAGGTGTAGAGCCAGTATTAGTAGTCATAAATCAAATCAATCATTGGTCATCAGAATTTGGATATAAAACTCATTGTGCAGAACACAATATAATAACTGATTTTCAGTGATATTTGTGGCCAAGGTTGTTCCGTTGTCTAAATTTTTTGTATTTAATGCTTTTCTAGTTTAACCGTTCTTAGTGTCTCAGAGGGTCAGATCGGTATCTGAGGGTTTGGTCGGGTGAGCATGACAAGTTCGGTTTAAAGGCGACGAATCATTTTTGCAAACGTCAGGAGTGCAGATACAGTAGCATTTCGTCTTTCACTAGCAGCCATGGTGGACTCTAATTCCAATTGATACGCATAATTATGTTTTGATGTACGTCATGTTTTTGAATCGGCTATTTGAAATCTGTCAATATTCGCTTCATCAGTTTCTTTATGTTCATTCCGGTACACGCAGGAGACAGCCTGTTAGGAGCGTTGTCCTAATGCCAGTGAGTAAATTACTGAAGGCTAATATCTTCATAAATAGAAGCTGTGGTGGTTCTAGGTGATGCTAATGGAAAGGAGAGAGAAAGGCACTTATTAAGGCAGAATGACTTCTGTAAGCCAAGTGCGATGACAGATAACGAAAGGAAATCAGTCAGTCATACTGAACACTTTCCTCTTTTAAAATCCCCTCGAGTAAGTTCCTTCATGTGGTGAGGGGGTAAGGGATTCTGCCTTCAAGTTTGCGAAGGCCGGATCCTGACGGAACGCCTACAAAACTTTTGGCATTAAATTGCGTGGACATTTCCACTTTCGAAAAATTTTACTGCTTGGGTGAGTCTGGGAGGGGTTCGTGGTTTGGAGGGAGTTTGGATTCGAAGCTAATTGTGAGAGTTGTGGTGGTGAGTCGCCACCCAATACGGTTTGGACCCAAGAGATGGTGATGGGATTTTCCCATTGCTACCTTGAGGTTGGAACCATCTCCAGGGATCAGCCCATCGGAATCCAGGGGGGGGGCTGGTTTTTGGGATGGGACTCCTGGCTTTTGTCCAGAAGCCCACCAATATGTTTGGAGTGGGGAGTCTGTCCCCATTAGTGGGGGCAGAACTCTCAGCAGGCAGATTGGCTTATACCTGGGCCACTGCAAGCATATTGGTGCTATCCCGAAAGGGTAGGGTATGGGGCAGACCGTGGGGAAGCAACTTCTACGTGTGCCGTTGGTGGAGAATGTCGAACCCTGTCTAGTCCATGATACCTTGTTGGTCTTCCCAAGCAGTTTTTGTGTGTGTATGTTTTCCCCCTTTTTTTTTCCTTCAAATTCCCATGACTAGTCTCTCTAGTACACTGTCCCCTGGACCCCCCGACTCTTTGGCACCGTTGACAACCTTAGGCTTGGATAAGGACCTCCCTTTGCCATCCCCAACCTCCTCCAATGAAAACAACAGATTCTTTGATTGTAACTACGAGCCCTTATGTAGTTCAGAACAGAGGAAAGAATAGTAGATTTAATAATAGAAATAGGAATGCTAATCATGATATCGGAATGTTGCTCGGATCTCAAGAACCTGAGACTTATATCAAATACCTTTCTCTTGACCTCGACAAAAGCATAAAAGAACTGAATATATTTGATGTCCATAGAGATATTGTGAAATACATTGGCAGAGAACCAAAGTTAGCCTCTCAAGGTGAAGGAGGCTTGCTTGTAGAAGTTTCATCACCAGATGAAAGTAGAAAGTTACTATCTATTAGTGCTGTAGAGGGAAGTGCAGCAAAATGCACTCCTCACAAAACATTGAATCAGTCGAAAGGAGTAGTGTATAGTACTGAACTCTTACATTATTCTGAGGACACTCTCCGAAAAGAATTTGCTTATCAAAAGGTGGTTGATGTGAGACGGATCAAGAAAAAAAATATTGGGAATATCACATCCAACGCCCACTTTGATACTTGCCTTTGACTGTTTGAGACTCCCTAAATTTCTGAAAGCTGCATGGCTTCACTTGCCAGTTAGACAGTATATTCCTGCTCCCAGAAGATGTTTCGATTGCCAAATGTTTGGCCATCAAATTACAACATGCAGGAAAAAAGAAAGAAATGAACCAGCGACATGCTTTAACTGTGGAAGAAAAGAACATGGGAATTGTGAGCTTACTCCATGCTGCCCTAATTGTGGGGGAGACCATAATGCGGCACATAAATCATGTATCAAGTATGTAATTGAAAAAGAAACACTTTGTATCAAGACTCAAGAGCGTATTACCTTTAAAGAGGCAAGACAAAAGACTTTGCAGAAATTCAACACCCAGAAGTCATTTGTAGATGCAGTAATAGGAAATGAGGAAAGACAAAAGAAATTGAATCTGAAAAAGTCCAGTGAAGATAAGGAAGAAAAAATGGATGCTGGGAAAATTGTCAACAAAAGGACCTTAAGTGAAGAGTGTAACAATGCCTGAATCAAAAGTGAAGCACCTTGAGAAAGGAGATACAACCCCAGAAAAAGTTAATGAGTCAGAAAAAAATTAGTAAACCTTCATCATCTTATAGTTCAGCTGACCCTCATAGAACATTTGAATTAATGGAAAATGAGTCATATCCCACCATCTTATCATACAACACAGCAGCAACAAATTTAGAACATAAGGCAAACAAAATGTTAAACTCAGTTCAGCATGGTTTAGACAATGAAACTAGACTAGCTGAAAATGATAAGTCACATACTATAAGGGTCGAAGATACTACTAAAGATACTGCTGTTTCAAATACCATCATAAGTGATCACTTGGTACATTCAAATGACCCTTTAAGTACTCCTTCGATATCAGGAACCGTACCAAAAGTCCGCCTCACCAATGGCCCGGCACCTTGATGTGGTGGTGGGGCTTGTGTGGTGCAAGGATGAACTGGGCTACAGTAGCGGAGTAGTGCCCTACCCTGGCAGGTCTAACCATTCTACACAGGCTAGTTCTGAGCATCCAGACTAAGCTCGGTCCAGTTTTGAGCCTTCTCCTATTTTCAATCCTTAACTTCTTCCCCTATCAGGAGTGACCATTAGTTGACAACTTTGGACCTACATTGGATTACGGCTCTGACTGCTCCTCTGATTTGATGGAGGGTGAAGAGGACTGACATTTCTCTCCACCTGTAGAATTCGAGTACCTGACGTGCCCGAGCGAGGGGAAAGTCTTATGTCAAACATGGCCCCCAGAGCTGGGTCTGATCTCGACGGACTGATGACGCCTCAAGTTCTGGGAGCCATGTGTATAACCAGGTTGTAGCCTCTAGGGGTGGCCACTAAAAGTCGCATAACACATCCCTCCCTTGTTGGGCTCCGTTTTATGTAGGAATATGGTAGGCGGAGGACTACCTGGCTGAAACAATACAATACTCGTATCTATGGATGATACATTGGCCCCCATTGTTGACCACCCTGGATCGGACTTGGAACTGGCTCAGGAAACTATAAATAAAGAAGTTATCGATGATTCCAGATCCACAACCATATCAAACATAGTAACTATGGAACCATATTCAATGCCACAAAAGGAAATTCCTCCAGTAGCAAACGAAAAAATTGAAAATATTAACAGATTTCGAAATAGACGACCCAAATACAGACCAGATCCTACATTGGTACACTTTAACTCATTATTTGGATTTGACACATGGCCAAGATATTTGGTTTTTCAAACAGAAACCGAACTGACCGCTGCTAAATTTGAGAATCTTTTATTAGCTCAGTACCCGACTAAAGAAATGACATTTAGACCTATAACAAGAAAAGAATGGATAGTGGAAGCCACCACAAAAATTCAATCGGAAACTTACCAAAAGCTTAACAATATGAATGGGATAAATGTCACTGTTCAAAGACATGACAAGTTGAACAGTATTGAGGGAACAGTAATGTTACCACCCAATAATGATTGTGATGGCCTACCAGATGAGACATTACTATTGAACTCATTAAAAATTAGATATCCCAATATTGAAAACGTAAAAGTATATGAAATCCCAAATAAAAGACATCAAAGTAAAAAATTGAGAATAGCTAAAATTAAATTTGAAGGGCAGACACTTCCACCTAATATTAAAATAGAAGGCCAGAGAAGAGAGGTATTACCCCATGTACCAAAGCCTCTTCAATGCACAAACTGCTCTAAATATGGACATACTAAATACAAATGTAGAAATGAACCAATTGTGCATTCTGTGGATCAGATGATCATGAAACCACTTGGAACTGTGGAGTTCCAAAATGTTGTAATTGTGGACAAGACCACCATGCCAGATCAAAGATATGCCCATTCTACATATATAACACCGAATTAAAACTATTTATAAGCAGGTCGGGCATGTCAATTCAAGAAGGAAAGCAAGAATTAAAATCAAGAGGTTTAATGGACCCTGCTAGAAATAAATCATATAGAGATGTTATAGAAAAAGTGATGTCCAAAAAACATTCTAAAATACCGGGAAAAACTAATGATAAAGAAACAAGGTCAACAGACATAGAAATGAACAAAAAGTGTCTTGGAGAATCTTGAAATATAATACTAGTAAGCAACCCTTATGAAATACTGATGAAAGATGAAGAACTGCCATCTCTAAACTCTGAAAAGGAAGAAGATCAAGCATATCAAACAAGGAGAAAACGAGAAAGAGAAATAATTTCTCCCCCAACAAGTCAAGTTAATACCAATGACATCAAGAAGAAGAAAATGCCTAAAATCAACAGGAAAACATCCCCTAATTTAGATAACGATGAAATAAGTCCTTCACCAGTCTTTCCAAGTAAATTTAAAGTAATGAATTCTTCTATAGTTTTCCAAAGTAGATCTCAAGAAATAAACCCTTCGCCAGTCTTTCCAAGAAAATTTAAAGACAAAATTCAATCAATCCAAGGAAGACAAAACGATAATTGTGAATGTCAACAGTGTATCCAAAAAGGTGTAACACCTCAAACCGAATCTCACCATGAACGGTGTGGATACCATACATGTTTTTTTGCAAAATTGCAAAGAAACAAAACCTTTAAATAAAGAAAAATTGATAAACGTGATAAGGAATTTCTTAGCTAGAAAAGATAATATCTCAAGTCAACCAGAATTACATATCAAAGATTGTATGTGTATTAGACACTTACAATACTATCGTGAGAGCAAAATAGCAGTGTTAGACAATTTCTTAGCCAAACAAGAAGAAATTAAATTGACTACTGAATCAGAAGATAACACAGAAATGTCAAAAACCCCAAAAGAAAATTAAAGCTAATTAATTGACTAATTACCCATAGTTTTTAAAAGTTATATATATATATATATACATATATAAAACCAACTATACAAAATAATCTTTTAACTTTCGTTCCGTTCAATTATACTATTATCCAATAGAACATAAACGGTCTGAAAACACGAATGCACTTGGGTGAAATACAAAGACTCCTAAAGCAACATGAAACAATGTGCATATGTTTACAACACGTTAATAATCCAGTCCCATCAATATGTAATTACTATCTGTCATCCTCCGTTTCAGGAGAAGGCAAGTTAGGAACAGCAATATATGTTCATAATAGTGTAACCTATGATAAAGTTACAGTTAACAATAATTCATTTCAAATATCTTCAATTCGCCTGCATATGATAAACAAAACTAGCATTTTAGTCTGCAGTCTATATAATCAACCTAATGAAAATTATGATATGGCTCAATTATCAAACATTTTATCACAGTTCAATGAGCCAATTTTAGTTTTAGGTGATTTTAATGCTCACCACCCTTTATGGGATGCCAGTACCATCGACGCAGATAGAGCAGGTAAAGACATAGAAAACCTAATACTTAATTACAACTATTGTTGTTTGAATGAAAATGAAATCCCAACATACTTTTCAAAAACTCATGGGACCCAATCATCTGTAGACCTGTCTATTTGTTCCACTTCGTTAGTAGACAGATTAGAATGGAATACTCTGGATGACCTTTATACCAGTGATCACTACCCAATCGTAATCACATGTCTTGAAGATAATCATCAACAATTTGTACCAAAATTTAATTTTAAAAAAGCTGATTGGGAAAAGTATGATTTAATTACCAAAAATGTTTGCCCTTTCCAAAGTAACAATGATCACAATGAAATTAATTCATATTTTACAGATTTCGTAATTAGTTCTGGAAGTAAATCAATACCAATGACAACTTGTAAGCCAAAAATAAATCCTGTTCCATGGTGGTCCAGAGAACTTTCAGATATTATCAAACTGAAGCACAAGATGAGTAGACGATTAGACGGACTAAACCAAAGATATAACAAATTATATAAAAGTAATAGATATACATTGAAAGGATTAGTATTAATAGCTATGGAAATTGATTATATTAATCCTTTATTAAATAAGCTATCTGCTCAATTCAGGAAAAAAGTTATTAGCAATAGGAAATCATCTTGGGATAAATACGTCTCAGACTTCTCAGGTGACACTGTTAAATAAATGTGGGATAGATTTCGAAAAATTAATGGCAAATATAGTTGATCACCTAGATCCCCAATATTACATAATGGGAAAAGAGTTCATGATTTAAAAGACATATCAAATATAATAGGTCGCCATTTAGAATCAGTAGGCAATAGCTTGAATTTAGATGAACATTTTCGCATTAGAAAAAGGAATGAAGAAAAACATATAATTAATTTTGAAACAAGTCAACAATTATACTACAATGTCCCATTTACATTAGAAGAATTTGATGCTGCGCTAAAAACTTGTAGTAACTCTGCCCCAGGAAAGGATAATATCTCTTTTGAACTCCTTATACATCTGAACATTAAAGCCAAAGAATACTTATTAAAATTTTATGATCACCTATGGAAAAAGAAACTACTTCCCAAAGCATGGAAACACGCTATTGTAATTCCTATACCCAAACCCGGCAAAGATCCAACATCAGTAAATAATTATAGACCTATATCACTAACTAGTCTTTGTAAACTCATAGAAAAGATGGTAAATAATAGACTTATATGGTATTTAGAGAAAAATAAAGTTCTAGCAGTAACCCAATCTGGAAGTAGGAAAAATCATTCAACTTTAAACTCATTAACATCACTAGAAGATCAAATCAAAAGAAGCTTTGTACAAAAGAAAATTACTGTCGCAGTGTTATTCGACATTCAAAAGGCTTATGATACAACATGGAGATATTCAATCTTAAAATCTCTATATGACATAAATCTAAGGGGTGAACTCACAATTTTTATACGAAATTTCCTAACAGAAAGAACATTCCAGACTAAAATTGAAACAGTATTATCAGAAACATTTGAAATAAAAGAAGGTATCCCACAAGGCAGCGTACTAAGCAGCACATTATTTGCATTAGCTATCAATAATATTGTTAAAATGCTTCCAAAAGATGTAAACAACAGCTTATATGTTGATGATTTTGCCATTTTTTACATTTCAAACAACCTACGCCACATCCAAAGAATTTTAAATATCTCCATAGCTAAAATTGAACAATGGGCATCATCTGTTGGATTTAAATTTTCTGTTGAAAAAACACAGGCAATAACATTTTATAAGGATCAGCGCTGGCTCAAAAATCAAGTTATATCTCTTACCATGAATAACACTCCCATCCCATTTTATCCAGAAGTCAAATTCTTAAACCTATATTTTGACAATCATTTGAACTGGAAGGCCCATGTGAGACATACCAAAGCAAAGGCCTTGAAAGCTTTAAATATATTTAAAAAATTAACCCACACTTCATGGGGTGCTGATAGAGAAACATTATTGAAACTTTATAAGGCTACAGTTCTACCAATATTAGAATATGGCAGTCCAATATATAGTTCTGCTAGTGAGACAACTCTCAAAATGCTAGACCCAATGCATCATCTTGGACTTCGTTTAGCCACTGGAGCATTCAAATCATCACCGGTCCAATCGTTGATTGTAGAAAGTGTAGATTCAAAATAACAACGATGTGCAGAGCTTTAAAAATTGTAAATAGTCCAGCAAAAACCAAAGATTTATTTAAAGATCCAGATTGTTTCTGGAATACAAAAATTATCCCATCCTTCCCTGTTAGAGCTAATAGATTATTTAATGACAATGACCTTTATAATATTAAATTTTACAATTTTAGCAAAATAATGCCTCCATGGTTGATAAGTGCTCCCCGTATATGTAGCAAATTGTGTACAATACCAATTAATAAATTGAATAATCCCCTTGCTATGAAGCAATATGCAAGATACACAATAATAATCACATATATACTGATGGTTCCAAAGATGATATGGGAGTTGGATTCGCTGTTTACGGAAACAATATAAAGATCCAAGCCTCCTTACAAAGCAAAGCATCAGTATTCACTGCTGAATTACTAGCAATAAAAACAGCATTAACAACTATATCTGAAAACCAGTTTAATGAAGTAACCATCTTTAGCGATTCACTAAGTTCAATAAATGCAATAAGCTCTTATACTCCAAAAAACAAAATTATAAATGAAATTAGACATACATTACATGAAATGGAAAGACAAAAGATATCTGTTACTCTATGTTGGATACCATCTCACATAGGATTAGAAGGCAATGAAAAAGCAGACACCTATGCAAAAGAGGCTAGAACACTTCCAATATCAGCAGAATTATTGCCACTAGAAGATTATATTAGACACAGTAAGTCGGTTATTAAGAAAAAAAATGGCAAAATAATTGGGGGGAAAACCATCCTAACAATAAATTAAGAGAAATAAAAGAAACTGTAGACCCGTGGCCATCATCCTATCAGAAATACCGCAAGAATTCAGTAATATTGACACGGCTAAGAATTGGTCACACTAAATTGACACATGGTTACCTAATGAGTAACCCCCATGCCCCTATACCTATGTGCGAAATATGTAATGTACAAATAACAGTAAAACATATTTTTAAAATCTGTCCAAAGCATAGAATCCAAAGAGACATATTATTTAGAAGGTATTCTTTTAAAGAAATATTATCTGAATATGACAAATTTTCACTTTTTAATATTTTAAAATTCCTTAAATTTAATAATTTATACGATAAAATATAATATATAGTAATTTATAATATACTCCAGATAGTAAATATTTATTTTTTAGATAATTTATATTTCAGATAGCAAATATTTATTTATTAGATAATAATTTGTATAGATTAGATTTTAAAATAGCATGTCTAATCCTTCGGGCCAGCCCTAGGAGAGTTATTATTAACTCAGTGGTCTGGTTAAACTAAAGTTAAAAAAAAAAAAAAAAAAGTCTGTCACAAAACTCAGATGTCATCTACAAAGAAAAAACATAACAAAACGATCTTGGACAGGGGATCATCTTCTAGAAAATAGGTACTTTATCTGCTGTATTACAACGGAACTGCCAGGGACTTCGCGCTAAATATGAAGAGCTATTATGTTTGATTAATACTTATAACCCAGTATGCTTAGTGCTACAAGAGACTATGCTAAGCAACAACAAAATTCTTACTCCTAAAGGGTGTTTTGCATTCCACTCCCAATTCCCTATTTAGGGAAATTCGGGTGAAAGTGTTCTTCTTGTAGGACAAGAAATTGGTCACTCAAAAATACAGTTGCAAACTCAGTTACAAGCTCCCCTCGAGTAGGACTCCTTCTAGTGGTGAGGGGATAAGGGACCCTGGCTTCTATGGGAATGTTCGTGCATTCCTATAGGTGCCCCGGGTCCTGACGGAACATCCTACAACCCTTTCTCTCTCACTTTTAATCCTTCTCTCTTTTCTTTCTTTCCTGAACCCTTCTCTCCAACCTCTAAATTTTGACCATTTTTTGGACTGCTTTTGTCGACGACTTTTGGAATGGACTTGGCCAAGCTTTGACAATCCTTCTGATTTGATGGAGGGTGAGGTTGGACGGCATTCCTCCTCACCCGTAGAACTGGAGTACCTGACGTGTCCGAGCGAGGGGAAACATTTATGTTAAACTCTGCACTCAGTGCTGGGTCTGATCTCGACGGACTGACGACCCTCAAGGCACTGGGTGTGGGGTGTATATCTGGGTAGGACTCCTAGGGTGCTATATCACCCTCTAATTGTGGCTCGATGGTGGGTATGGGGCCAACCTGGACGAATGTTCACACCATAGTCTGATGGATTTTTATTTAACCCCCTCTGTCGATGACTCTCGCCTGATTAAGGATTCCGCATTAGGCTCTCCACTCGACCAAACACCGGGACACCAGGGTGTAAATACTGGTGGTATAAATGAAAATCTAAGAATTGTATATTGTAGTAATATAAGTGATAAAGTCGATTTTGACATATTACATAATTACATGAAACAGTTTGGCAAGGTAGATAGAATAAAATTACGAATTGTTAAAAGTCCCATCTCTTATGAAAGCTACATAACCTTTTGCAAAGCTGAATATGCCTCCAAAGCTCTAGAAAATCTTGATGGTAAAAATGTCTTTGGTTCAGTTTGCCATGCGAAGTTGTTTAATATAAACAATTTGGAAGAGGATGAGACAGGACTATGTGCCAGCAAATTGAGGTTGATAGCCAAAAACCACCACCTGGCAAAAGATGACCCAAATTGATTTGGCATGTTGCAAATTACAAACAGGCAAAGAAAACTTTCTAACAGCATGCAAGTATTTACAGAGGAAGATTGGTGCCATTCCTAAAGGCAATATTAAAAGATATGGTAAAGGAGTCTTGATCAAAGCTAATAACGATATTCAGATTAAGATGCTATCAAAATTCCAACCAACTGAAGATGGTAATATTTTAGCTGTATCTCCTCATCGATCATTTAACATTAAACGGGGTATAGTTTATAGCAGAGACCTATATGAGTTTGAAGAGGAGGAAATATTAAAAATGTGTCCTACTTATGTCATTAAAATTAGAAAATTGAAAGGCACTCAGCATGCCATTGAATTGACTTTCACCTGCTCCTACTTACCGGAATATATTGATATAGACCACTCTCGGGTTTGGGTTAAGCCATTTAAATATCGACCAACCCAGTGTTATAAATGCTTTGAATATGGTCTCGTATCAAACTCTTGTACAAAACCAGGAAAGTGCTTTGTGTGCTCTGGTGAACATGTAAAGGACAACTGCACAGCTGATAAATACTGTCTCCACTGTGCTGGCAATCATTCTCCCAATTGGAGGGGCTGTCCTCAATATATTTTCCAACAAGAAGTTGTAAACACTGCTCATAATAACTTTATCAGCATAGGAGAAGCCAAACGCTTGGTTCGAGGTGCTAACAAAAGTGCTGGATCCTCATTTGCTTCCCACTGTTATGGGAAATAATGCCTTCCATCAGCATGCTAAACCCATCATTAAAATAACACACCCTCTCAGGATATTTCAACTTCTGTGGAATGTAATGAACTTCAAAGTAAAGTGGTAAAAGCTGTGATTGATGAACCTCTCCCTGACCTGCAAGCAAATGCTGTCTCAGAGTTGAGCTCTTCGGTTGAAGCCCAAAGAAAAAATAAAATCTAGAGGAAATCTTAACAAATCTTATGACAGTTTTCAGTCACCCCCAAAGTCAAAGAAATGTAGAACAGCCTCTCCTATAGAGTTTAAAACTCCAATTTCCAATAGATTCAATCCACTTGATGACCCCTTCCAGCCATTATCAACCTCAAAGCCATTGGAAAAGATGTCTCGGTCCTGCTCAAATTTAAGTGTGACAGACCTTTCCCTCATCATATGCAGAAACAGCTACTTCTGAAATGGAGGGAAAAACATGCTGACTCACTAAATATAGTTAAAAATTTAGATAAATCTAATCTCAAACTGAAGAAACAGGATGGCAGGAAAAATGTTCAAACTTCCCCTCATCTAATAAAAATAAAAGTCTCCAGGCAGCAGACTCAAGAGACTTTCAAATCAAAAACATTCAGCTGTGTTACTTTGAAAACCCAGCTAAATAATGACTTGGCTGGGCACAAGAATCAAAGTTAAAATTCCAATTTAATATCTTGCAATGGAATTGCAAAGGCCTTAGGACTCGTTCTGAAGAGTTAAAATTACTGTTGAACCATCATGATCCAGATGTAGTTTGCCTTCAAGAAACTAAGTTAGGCAACTCATTATACAATCCAGGATTAAATTATAAAATGTTTGTGATGAACCCCAGAGATGGTGATCGAGCTCATGGGGGGGTTGCAATTTTATTGTTAAAAAGTCTTTGCAACATACAAGTGTTCCTTTGAAGACAAACCTACAAGCAGTCGCCATTCGAGCATGCTTTGAAAAAGAGATTACTATATGCTCTATTTACCTCCCACCTAGGTCAGAAATTACTTTGAATGATATTCAGGCACTAGCTAATCAACTACCTCCTCCTTTCTTACTACTGGGAGATTTTAATGCCCATAATAGTCTATGGGGAGGTGATACCTTGAATGCTGTAGGTAGAACCATCGATGATTTTATCTTAAATAATGATCTCTCTCTTTACAATGATGGTTCAATGACGTTTCATAACATTTACACCAATGTCTTTTCAGCTATAGATTTAAGCATTTGTTCACCTGCAGTCCACTTGGACTTCAACTGGTCTGTAGATGAACTTTTGCACGGAAGTGATCACTTTCCCATACATTTAAAGTATGCTAGAAACATACCTTCTGAATCTCCCCTATAAAGTGGAAAGAAAATGAAGCAGATTGGAGGAAGTATGAAGGAAGCTTTCAATTACATCAGGAAGTAGAGTCATTTGAGTCACACTTAGATGCATATGATTATTGGACCGCAACTATATTGGATAATGCCGAGAAATATATCCCAAAAACAAAGGGTAAACCAAGCAGGCCTGCAGTTCCCTGGTGGGACCAAACCTGTGGCAGACTGCGAAGAATAGTGAGAAAATGCTATAGGCAATTCAAGGCAAAACCCTCAGGAACAACGAAAACTACATACCAACGGGCCTTAGCCAAACAAAGAAAATATATTAGAAAAGCTAAAAAGGAATCTTGGCTCCACTATGGTATCAATTCTAAAACACCAGAAAGATTAGTATGGAAAAAGATTAAAAAGCTAAGTGGGAAATTTGTTCCATCACCTGCTCCTACTCTAAAAATCAATGATGTGCTTATTTCAAATCCAGCTGATGTTGCAGAAAAATTTGGTGAGCATTTTGCTGACATATCAAGCTCCAAAAATTACACCACCACGTTCAGTAAGATTCGAAATGCCAAGGTGTCAATTAGATTTAAACACTGAAAATAATGAAGCATATAATGCTAAGTTCTCACTACGGGAACTACGAGAGGCTCTCTCATCTTGTGAGTCAACAGCCCCTGGTGCAGATAACATAACCTACAACATGATTAAACATCTTCCAGAACATGCTAAAATATATCTAATGAAAATACTCAATAAGGTCTGGGAAACGGGCATCATTCCCCCATCTTGGAAGATAGCCATAGTAGTTCCAGTCATAAAGCCAAACAAAGATCCATATCAGCCCACTAGTTACAGACCAATTTCACTAACAAGCTGTGTCTGTAAATTATTTGAGAAAATGGTGAACTCTCGTCTAATGTGGCATTTAGAGAAAAAACAGATTGTTATCCTCTGTTCAGTTCGGCTTCAGGAAAAATCGTTCAGCCTTGGACCCTTTACTGAGACTATCAAATCAGATTCAGCAGGGATTTTCCAATCAATGCCAAACAGTAGGGGTATTTTTTGATCTGGAGAAAGCCTATGATACAACATGGCGATTTGGCATTGTTTAAAACGGCTCAATTAAATGGGAATCAGGGGCAATATGTTAAACTTTATCAACTCCTTTTTAAGGGACCGATATATTAGAGTGAGAGTCGGGAATAAGTTTTCTTCTTGTTATGAGACGGAAGAAGGTGTCCCACAAGGCAGCGTACTAAGTGTTACCTGCTTTGCCATTGCTATTGATAATATTGTGAAATCTGTTTCCGCTCCAGTTAGGGCTTCGCTATTTGTGGATGACTGCTATCTATGTCACCACATACGACGCTGTATCAGCCTGTAACTACCTGCAAAAGACAATAAATGTCATCAGTAAATGGGTTGATGAACATGGTTTCCGATTTTCTTCATCTAAAACTGTGGCCGTTCGTTTCACCAGATGTACCCGAAAAGAAACTATCCCAAATTTGAAACTGAAGGATTGTCTTATTCCTTACAAAAAAGAAGTAAAGTTTTTGGGCATAATATTTGACAGCAAGTTAACGTGGCGTAGTCACATTGACTCTCTAAAAACAAAGGTTAAAAAATCCCTCAATATTTTAAAGGTGGTATCGGGATTCGATTGGGGAGCTGATAAGAAAAGTTTATTGAAGCTGTATGATTCCTTATGTAAATCAAAACTGGACTATGGCTGTCAGGTATATTCATCTGCCTGCAAGATCCAGGTTAAAAGGAATTGGATGTAGTACATAATATGGGATTAAGGAGATGTACAGGTGCTTTTAGGACATCTCCCGTTGAGAGTATCTACATTGACTCTCATGAACTTCCTTTAGATCTGCGAAGAGAAGAGCTTGGGTTGCGGTACACCATGCGACTAAAAAGCTCTCGAGAGAACCCCACACGGAAAATTTTAGAGGAGTGTGACTCTAAAAAATTTGGTGAAAGATCTTCCAAACCTTTTCAAATAAGGCAGTTGGAATGTTTAAATGACATGGTCATTCAGCGCCAAAAAGTTGAAGAAGTAAAACCATCCTCTGTACCCCCATGGCTTATTCCCAAGATTTCCTTATGCTCTAAGAAAATAGACAAAAAAACAACAAATTCTGAGGAAGAGGTAAAAGCGAATTTTCTGGAGCATGACCTGGTAAACATGATGGACAAGTGAAGATCTACACTGATGGATCAAAGTCTGATAGTGGAGTTGGGTGTGCAGTTGTGCATGGGAATGAAATTTACGAGGCAAAATTGCCTGAGTCAGCTTCCATATTCACTGCAGAGTTGTCAGCTTTAGTTAAAGCTTTAGAAATTATTCATAACTCGAATAAGAAAAATTTTGTAATATATAGTGACTCAAAAAAGTGCATTAGATTCATTAAAGCAGCTGTATACAATTATCCTCTGGTACAAAAAGCCCAGGAGTGGCTCTTTTGGATTTCGTGTCGCAGGAAATTGGTATGTTTCTGCTGGATCCCGGCTCATTGGAATTCGTGGGAATGAGGAGGCAGACAGATATGCAAAGGAAGCGGCTGTGAGTAATTTGTATCAGATAACCAAAGTGCCACATATAGATATGAAGAGATCCATCAAGTCGTACATCATGGAGGAAATGGCAAGAGAGATGGTCCTCCCCTCTCTTAGCCAACAATAAAAAATATAAGCAGATAAGGAAAAGCATTGAAAAATGGCCCTCTTCTTTTCAAAAAGAGAGGAGAACAGAAATTGTTTTGGGGCGACTTCGTATTGGGCACACTAGGTTAACCCATAAATTTATTTTAGAAGGTGGCAGTGCACCGGTATGTGTTAGGTGTAATGCAACCTTATCAGTGGAGCACATCTTGGTGCATTGTGTAAATTACAGAGAACAGAGGCAGAGATTCCACCTTGATGGAAAAATCTCTTGCCGATGTTCTAGATGACAAAGCAGATATTTCTGCACTAGTGAGTTTTTTAAAATGTATTGGGATTTTTATGAAGTTTAATTGATGGCAAATTTTAACTCGTTGATTTTATTTTTTGTTGATTTTATTTTATTTTATGTTGATGTTATTTTTTACTTTTTGTTCATAGTCATCATTTTAAGTACCTGATTATTATTAAAAATTTTGTTTGCTGTTTTTAATAAAGGTTAAATGGTGTTGAATGGATGTATGCATGTCAGTTTTTTTTTTTTTGTTTTTTTTTTTTTTTTTTTTTTTTTATGTATTTGGTTTTGCGTGTGTTTACGTGACTTCGGCTGTGGGATTCTTTGGTTGCAGTATGAGTGGTTTGAGTGAGAGTGAATGGTTTTGGTTTGGTTGATATGTGATGTGAGATCGTCTTGGTCCTGGTTGTTGTGTGTCGTTCGGTGTTTTTAATTGCAGTTTTAGTTGGTCATTTGTGTGAGAAGTTTTAATTGATTCATGTATTCATTCATCTAATTCATTTCATTTAATCATATAATACTGCAGCGCTGAATGACCTTTGCAGGTCCCAGCGCTTGGGCTAAGCCCTAAATTCCATAATCAATCAATCAATCAGTTACAAGCTGTAGCTGTCAAAATTCACTTAAAAAAGGCATACACAATTTGTTCATTGTATATCCCTCCTAATAACCCAATACTTGAACGACAGTTAACACACTTGTATGAACAGCTACCTCGACCATATCTTATATTGGGAGACTTTAATGGTCGTTGTGAACTTTGGGGTGACATTTTAACAAATCAAAGAGAAAATCTTATCTTATCATCAATAGAAAATTCAGATATGACCCTTTTGAATACTGAAAAACCCACCCATTTTCACATTCAGACTGGTACATTTTCATGCATTGACACTTATCTAT
Organism: Macrobrachium nipponense; assembly: GCF_015104395.2. Lineage (NCBI taxonomy): Eukaryota > Metazoa > Arthropoda > Malacostraca > Decapoda > Palaemonidae > Macrobrachium > Macrobrachium nipponense. The sequence continues at coordinate 68,130,158 of NC_061110.1, read as the reverse complement.
CACCAGTTCTGATACATTCATTGACTTCAACTGGGAGGTGTTGGATAATCTATACGGTAGTGATCATTTTCCAATTGTCATCAGAACTGAGAAATATGAGCCAGTATACAGAATGCC
>NC_061110.1:68086500-68129541 GCF_015104395.2 Macrobrachium nipponense | reverse complement strand
ATACAGAATGCCTAGGTGGTGTACCAATAAAGCAAATTGGCCCCTTTTCCAGGAACTTAGTTATATTGATCTAGATGCAAAAGATATGCCAACAATAGGAGAAGCAGTGTTCTACTTAACAATGATTTTTATGTTTGCAGCAGAAAAGGCAATCCCAAAAACCAGTGGAAAATTGCATCGGAAGCCAGTTCCAAAATAAGACATAAAGCCATGAGAGCAGCTTTTACTAGGTACAGAAGACATCGCTGTGAATGCTACTTGATCTCCTTTAAAAAGGCTCGAGCCAAATTCAGATGGCAAATAAAACATGCGAGACGAGAATCATGGGTACTTTTTATGCCAACAATTACCTGGAAAACACCCATGACCAAGATCTGGACATTTATTAAGAAAATAGCAGGAAAGTACAATCCTAGTCCCCTCCTTGTTTTAAAAGTCAACGGTGACTTTATAACAGACTCAAAGTCTGTAAGCAATGTTTTTGTTGAACATTTTGGAATGATATCAAGCAGCGATGAAAATTCTCCATTCTACAGGGAGAGAGTGTTAGCAGAGTCTGAAACACTTGATTTTACCTCTTTTAAATCTGAATCATATAATATGCCTTTTACCATGGAGGAATTTTTATTTGTTCTTAGTAACAGTAAAAACACTGCACCTGGACCTGATGAAATTTTATATGAAATGATCAAGAATACCTCAAAGGAAACAAAATTTTTCATTTTAAGTATTATTAATAGAATTTTTAAGGAGTGATTACCCTAGTGTTTGAGAAATAGCGACAGTTTTACCCTTTGTCAAGCCTGGGAAAGATTCATCTGTATTACAAGCTATAGACCAATAGCTTTAACATCCTGTTTTTGTAAACTTATGGAAAAAATGGTAAATTTTAGGTTGGTATGGTTTTTAGAATCAAAGAAGATTATATCATCATCTCAGTGTGGCTTTCGCCGTATGCACTCTTCCACAGATGTATTGATACGTTTGGAGAATGCAATTTGTCAGGCATTTGCTTCCAAGCAGCATTACCTGGAAAAGGCTTATGATACTATCTGGAGGCATGGAATCATGAAAGTCTTCCATGAAATTGGTCTGCGTGGAGAACTACCACTTTTTATTAAAGTTTAAAAAAAAAACGTTATTTTAAAGTCAGAGTAGGTAGTACTCTGTCTAATTTGAAATAACAAGAGGAAGGAGTACCACAGGGAAGTGTGTTAAGTGTCACTCTGTTTGCCTTAGCCATAAATGGGATAGCCTCAAAAATTCCAAAAGATGTAATGTCAACAATGTTCGTTGATGATTTATCTATTTCGTGTGCTGCATCTAAAATGTCTGTTGCAGAGTGAAAACTTCAGTTGCTAATAAATAAAGTTAACAGTTGGGCAGCTGAGCATGGTTTTAAATTTTCCTCTGCCAAAACTGTTGTTATGCATTTCTGCCGTATCAGAGGGGTTCATCCAGACCCAGATCTGTTTTTAAATGGACAGAGACTCTCATGTGTACAGGAAACAAAGTTTTTAGGCCTCATCTTCGATAACAGGTTAACATGGGAAGCTCATCTCAGGAGCCTCAAAGTCAAATGCATGAAGGCCTTAGATGTTTTAAAAGTCTTAGGTCATACAAATTGGGGGGCTGATAGAAAGCACTTGTTACATGTTTATAAAGCAATGGTTGGTTCAAAATTGGCACATGGGTCAGAAATCTACTCATCAACAACTACAAGAAGATTAGATACTTTGAATGCAGTTCACCATGGGGGAATTAGAATTGCAACTGGAGCCTTTAGATCCTCCCCAATATCTAGTTTATTAGTGGATGCAGGTGAACTGCCCTTAGATTTGATAAGAAAATTTGCCCTGTTGAAATATTGGTACCGCATACATAGAACACCTGAGTCCTTAGCCTACAATACTGTTTTTAAAGGCAATTTTTGTATTTATGAAAAATATGCTTCATATCCAAAGCCTTTTGGATACAGGGTAAAATGTGCTTTAGAGGATCTCATTGTAATAAAAAGGAAAGGTAATTCCAGCAAAATTTTCAAGATTCCCTCCATGAAAGTCGCCCTCTGTGAAATATTGTAAATGGTTTTCTGGTTGCAAGGCAGATTGTTCAGATGATATTCTTAAACAGAAATTTCTTTGTAATGGTGAAAAGCATGATAACCGATGGCTCCAAATCCAGTGCAGGCATTGGGTTTGGAGTAGTATACCCTGAGAGTAGTGCTTGTGGTGCACTACCAAGTTGTGCTTCTGTTTTTACTGCTGAACTTTTTAGCATTTTAACAGCACTAAAGAAAATTGTAACTTTAGAAGGAGATAATTTTACTATTTTTAGTAATTCCAAGAATGCCTTGGAAGCTTTGGCATCTTTTAATCCAGTACACCCTGTGGTACTGGAAATAACAGAGTGGCTATTTTTATTAAAACAAAAACAGAAGGCAGTTAACTTCTGCTGGGTTCCTTCACATGTTGGTATTGTTGGAAATGAACGAGCCGATGAACTGGCTAAGTCAGGTACATCAAAAACTCCAAGACGTATAGCAATTCCTTCCTCAGGCTACATTCCTGAAATTAAAAAAACAGTAGAATCAGTTTGGTAATTCTATTGGGCAATAGAGAGCAATAATAAAATGAGAGAACTTACTGATGTAATCAACCCCTGGCTGTATATGTTAGAAGACCGTCGGAAAGAGACTGCATTATGTAGGTTACGAATCAGCCACACACGGATTACTCATGGTTTTTTTTTTATGAAAAATGACCCTGAACCATTTTGTGAGGATTGTCTTGTTCCCCTCACAGTAAAACATTTAATAGTAGAATGTCCCAGCTCAATGTCATTTTAACGTAGTTGGAAGAATGGATCTTAAACTGGATGCCATTATAGGAAGAGATTTTAATGAGGATAGCCTTTTTAGTTACCTTCAAGAAGCAGGTCTTCTTGAAAAAATTTAGGTTAGTTTGGTCATGATGTTTGAGTGTATGTGTTAGTGTATGTCAGTGTATATTATTTGCTTTCAAGTCTTTTACTTCATTAAATTTTTATGTACATGAAGTTTACCTTCAATTGATATAATATTTATTACCATATATAAAGTCTTAGTTTTTTTAGTATCTATTTATTTCACAGAACTCTGTAGAATTCGGAAGTATGCGGGGTGCCTGTGTTGCTTGTACTTTTGTTTACAATTAATTTGAAATAGGTGTGTAGGTGCGATAGGTATTTCGTGTGTTTTTGGGTTCTCTGTAGTTCTCTGACAGATTTTATATAAACATATTTATAGCTTTTCAATTGAATATTTCCTATGTAATTCCTTTTAATGATACGGCGTCAATAACCTCGTCGTTGCGACGCCAGTAAGAACTAACAAATCAATCAATCAATCTCTTAAAATGTTTTTCAGAGGATTAAGATTTTACTGGTTTTGTTCTGAAAAATTTGTATCCTCGCGTGTGTAATACAGTTCTTACCCAAGTGTCACATCCATTCGGAATTTAATTCCATCCTTCTGAATTTAATCATGGGCCCTTCTGCTGGATCTGATGTAAATAATTACTAGGGTGCTCCCTTATTTATTTTATTTTTCAAAGTTAATAGGCGTTGCTATCGCGAAGCGCCAGACCTCGTTGATTTCCGGCTTTGTCCTGGTGAGAAAATGAGAGAGAAAGAGAGAGAATTCGGCTTTCTGAAATATTTTTGATGTTCCGTTTTTTCCTCTCCATGTGAGGTAACCTTGGTAATCCTTGTAAAATAAGCTATGAAAAATGAAATGTAATTTACTCAGAGTTAAGGGAAATAAGTAATAGTGAATGGCTGTGTCCTTTATAGAAATATTGCGTATACTTTAGACTCTCATGTCAGTATTGGGCAGGTTTTAAATTGTCAAGTTGTAATGTTAGTGATTACGTTGACATTTTAATATCTTGAAATCCCGTTCTTAACTAAGACCCTGTATTTATGTTTTTTTGCGTGGTTGCGAAATTGCATTTGTGTTTGGCATAAATTATCTTCTTTTGTGAACGATCCATTCTGGAAATAGATATAGTCGTATAAATCTGAAAAAGCAAGTGAAAACGTATCCAGAGACAATATGCACGAGTCAGAAGTTTCTTTTCAGATTTATGACATTCAAGGTGGAATAGCTTCCATGAGAAATATATTGCATCCAAGAAATTTTACCAGTTGAAAACGCACACACACACGAGATGAGAGAGAGAGAGAGAGAGAGAGAGAGAGAGAGAGAGAGAGAGAGAGAGAGAGAACTGATAATGCGAGTATAAAGTAAATGTAATTTGCATGTGATACATGAAATACGGTGAGTGGTTAGTTGGGATCCTTAGAGGAGGGATAATGTTATTGCAGATTAAATATATTACATTTATACCTGAGCCGTGAGGGTTCCAATTATTATGATACTCGAGAGAAGAATTTTTCAAGCAGGATCTGGTTAGTAATCAAACTAATATAAAAATCTTCTTTACAATGATGAAATTCCTTCAAAATGAGAGAATGCCTTGTTTAGGTCATATGGGTCCAACATACTCGGAGAGGGAGAATCTCACATCCTCAAGTTTGAATTGAAATGTCTCACTAAACTTCTTTTTTTTTTATCTTTCTCATTATTACTGAAACACCTTTTATATCTATTAGCTTTCTCCAGCCAGCAAGAACGGATGCTATTCCTGTGCATTTTGAATGAAGTGATGCGACGAGTTATATTTATTGAATGACTTATGCACGCAAGTAATCTGAATAGATGCCAAATGATTTGTTTGTCATGGGAAACTGCGTCTAGAGGTCTTACAAGACCAGATAATTCAGCTGTGAAAATAGGTCATGCTTATAATTTTGTTACATGCAAGTTCCCTCGTGAATTATATAGTGCAGATTGTAAAAAAAAAAGAGAGAGAGAGAGATAGCGAGAGATATCTCATTACTAACTATTCTTACAAGCAGTCCCGTTCTAAAACCTGTTTCTCATTTCTTATTCCGGAAGAGCCATTTCGTTAAATTTATTATATTTCTGGGACGACTCCATATGGGAATGACAGACTTGCTACTGTGATCTGTTGTGCTTCGATGGCAATTTCGCCAACTGCTTCATTAGGGCTTGTCAGGAAAGGATTTTGTCTTATTCTGGCTCCTATGATGCTAACTAGTTCTGTTGTTATTACTCTTGCTGTTGTTTTGTCTGTTGCTGCTGCTGTTGTTGTTCTGTCTTTGACCGTGAATAAGTTCTTCAGTTTCGAAAACGGAAAATCAAAATTTCGTACAAAATAGGACAGTTGCAATGGATCCAAAGTTATAATACCAGTTGTATGAAAGTACCCTCTATTTCGTACAAACTTTTACCAGATACCTCGAAGTAAAGATAGGAAATTTCCATCAACTCAATATTTGTTGATGATGATGATTGTTTTTGCAGGAGACGAAAATAATCCATCTTGCATTGTTTTTTTTTTTCATTATATTATTCTTTGGCTTTCGAAGGCTACAGCCTTCTTCGTTTGTTGCCATGCATTTTTTGTGACAAAGGTGGCAGTAGCCTACAAAAGCTGAAGAATTCTGTATTTTCATCATAATTGACTTCAAAAGTCTCCACGGGAGCATGTTCATGTTTCTGCGCTAATAAGAACGTGATTGTTTGCTTTTTGCCATTATTATTTTTAAGCAAATCGGAAAGAATTTATATTCTACAGAAGAACAGTAAGAGTTTATTTTTCGTTACAGAAAATATTTGTTGTAAATGTGTACTGTTATCGAAAATGCTTCAGTTGTTATGTAGTGATCAGTTATTATTATGATGTGATGATGATGATGAGATGATGATGATGATGATGATGATGATGTATGATGATGATTATTATTATTATTGTTAAAAAGGATGGCAGAATTAAGCGAGTTAATTTTATATATTGTTTTTTCTATTTTCCTTACAATTCGCTTCTCAGGCTCAGCGATGTTTCTGAGTAACTGGCCAATATTCATATTGGGAATTTCAAAAATTATAAATGCTGAAGGAATCTTTTATTAGAACAAGATAACAGGTCCAGGTCAAGCAGGGGTCGTCGTCAGTGCTGGTATTATTCCGTAGGCGTAGTCCAGTTCGCGCCGGGGTCGTCTTAGGTTTAAGGGCTGGTATTGGTGTTGGTATAGCTGGTATCACGTGACGTTTTGACCTTCTCGTAGGTCATCTTCTGAGGGTCTTCTACCAAAAATATTATTATTATTATTATTATTATTATTATTATTATTAGTAAAACTTTCTCATGGACGCAATCATTGTCAAATTGGTTACTGAATATTTTGTCAGTTATTCCTATTTGTTCAAAATAATTATTTATTTAAAACCTCATTTTCCCTTAACAGTGATGTAGCAGGTAGCTGCAAAATCTGTATAATATGGTAACGATTATCTCTCTGTTATTGCCATGGTGCGTGCTGTCTTGGTCTGAGAAGTCTAATCCAATGGTTCTCAACCTTTTTAGGCCTTTGCACCTTTCACTATATGTCAGAATGTCATTCTCTCTCTCTCTCTCTCTCTCTCTCTCTCTCTCTCTCTCTCTCTCTCTCTGTCTCTCTCTTGTCTGCCTCCAAAGGTACATTCCAAATGACATGCAACATGGAGAGAAAGCCCTTCGTTATCTGACTGATGCACACGGTTTTTTTTTCTTTTTTTAGAGCCAGTTTGAGCCTCCCAATCTGTAGTCGCATTCCGCCCCCCTCCCCTCCCCCGCCAGAACTCTGAAATTCCTCCTTAAGGGGGAATTCCCTGGGAAAACCACTGCGACAACCAATACGTTGTTATAATCATTATTTATTCATCTGAAACGGATGAACAGAAAATTTGAGAATTTTTGTATGAAAGCATTTACCACTTGCTGTGGAGGAGTTGTTTCCCGCAGCGGCTACTTAATCATCGTCTGATTAATATAGTATGGTTTAATATTTCTATTTAATGACTGACAAATTTAGCATAGGTTTTGTTTTCATCTTCCTTTGGATTGTTTAAGTATGTGTAGAAAATTTGTTTTATCACTGTAAAGGTAATTTGAGATTAGGGTTTCTTTCTACGGCCTTATTTGCATATAGTATGTTAATCTTCCATCATGATGTCCCGTTCCTCCTTTTCCTGGTACATCACCGAAAGTCCAGAAAATTAAATTATCCAGAACAAATGATTCTGTGTTCTTAAGCCTTTTGCTAACGTTAATACGTGAGCCAGTTAATCAAAAGACTTAACAAGGCCAGGCCCTGAATGGGGTTGGGAAGTGGGAGAGGGAGAAAGGGAGATTGTAGTCTATTTATGTGTTAAGCAGAGCATAGCCCAGGGGCTCTCTAGTTAATAAGAGAAGAGAGATATTGCGTGTAGCTGGGAGCATGCGAGTGGGGAGGCTCTCCTATATTACCGCGTTCCTCAATTTGAATTTCCGGCAAATGGTATCAAGCCCGGTTCTTATGTGTTTTCATCTCTGTGCCTTGCTGTAACCTGGCTGATGAGGAGATTCATAAAATAATTGTTGCTTCAGAGAGAGGCAGTGATAATTCATGATGACAATAGTGACGGTGACAATGATGATGATACAGTAGTAGTGTTTTGTAAATTTTGGTATTTTGTAACCATGACAGCTCTGCACATTATTGATAATGTAGATACGACGAAATAGTTTTCTTGTTAAAAACAAGTCGGGTATTTCTTTTTCATAATCTCATTTCTCAATGGAGCACAATATATTATTCGCGAAAAGAATTAGAGTATAATAATTCCTTGATAATCTCGAGCATAGAAGATAATGGGAGATTTAGCTTCAGAGAATAAACGTTTGCACTGCATGAAGATCTTATTTATGGAAACCTTTATTGTTCCAATGAATAAATATTGAATGATTACGTAAATAATTTGGAAATACAGTCTAATTTGAAAATACACTCACAGCAACTTAATGATTCTACATGTTGGCAACATGTAGTAACATAAGATAAGGCAAATTGCATGAAATTCGTGACAAAAATATCCTGATTTTTGCAGGATTGTGGAGCGATATGTGTTTAGTATCACCAAGCACCAGAAAAAGTTAGCGTTTCAGGGGCGGGCAACATATTTTTTCGGCTTCGTATCACCTCACATTAATGGCCAAAATAAAAGCATTTTTTACAATAAAAAATAGTTAAAACAAAAAACAACTCGAAAAATAATTTTAGTTATGGATACCGCTATTCATATGAAAGAAAGGCATAGGAGAACAGAAGTTGGAATCATGCAAACACAACCCCAAGAGAGGAGGGACTCCTTCAGGCTCTCCCCCATGTACTCCAAATAAATTTGCTTCGATATATAGTGTGCTTTTCTCAAGTGAAGGAAGTACTTTAGTGGAACATAACCACCAAGGTAAAGAGATGGCTCAAATTACAACGTTACATATTCATCCTCCTGCTGAAGAAAATCAAACTAGGAGAAATAAAGATCACAGGGTTAGTCATAAAAAACCATCTATTTCCAGACCACCCAAAGAGGAAAAAAGAAAGGCTTTCAAATCGGATTCATAATGGCTTTATTCAACATCCTACAATGGAACTGTAAAGGATTGCGTTCTCGTGCTGAAAATCTCAAGGTCCTCCTAGGAGAAACTAATCCTGGAGTAATTTGCTTGCAGGAAACTCAGTTAGGTCCAGAGAAGTTCAGTCCTGGGCTTAATTATGAGATCTTCACTTCCACACCTCCAGTGGGTGATCGAGCACATGGAGGAGCTGCTATTATTGTAAGCAAATCACTGGAATGCTCGTCTGTAGCCCTCAGTACAAATTTATAGGCTGTTGCTCTCATCTGTAGCCCTCAGTACAAATTTACAGGCTGTTGCTCTTAAGATCACATTAGACAAGCAGATTTCTGTGTTCCATCAATCTGCCTCCTAGATCAAACTTCACAAACGTTGATATTCAATCACTAATTGATCAACTGCCACAACCATTTTTTATTCTTGGTTATTTTAATGCCCATAATCCGTTATGGGGAGGACGTACTTCAGATAAAGAAGGTAAAATGATAGAAGACATTATTAATAATAATGATATTGTGCTTTTAAATGATGGTACTATGACTTAGCATAATATATATTTTAATTCTTACTTGCTCTTGATATGAGTATATGTTCCTCTGCAATAGCTTTAGATATTATTTGGTCAGTAAATGAATTTTTAAATGGCAGCAGTGATCACTATCCCATTCTTTTAAAGTATGCCAGAAATATCCCTACAGAAATGCTACAGAATTGGAAGCCATTAAAGGCTGATTGGGAGAAATATAAAAGGGAAATCAATCTAGATAAACCATTTGAAACTTTTAACACCCTCATTAAAGTATATGATTATTGGACAAACACTGTATTAGTCATTGCAGAAGCCCTATTCCAAAAACTATTGGCAAGCCAAGGAGACCAACAGTTCCATGGTGGGACCAAAAATGTGCAGCCGTAAGGCGGGCCACTTAAGTCGATCTGGTCGCACGATAAGAACTGAGTGGGAGGAGACTCCAAAAAATGACTGCAAACTCACGTAGCAATGTCTGTGGAATATAAAAAGTAAAGAATATTCTGACAAACACAAAAGACGTGCAGCTTATTAATCGGTATTTAAGAAACTAAAGAAAAAGTGTCCTGATGCAACGAAAGAAATGGTGAACAAGAAGATAAATGATAAATATAAGACTCATATCGGAAAGAATTAAGGAAAGTAGAGGCATCTAAAGAATCAGGAAGTGGTGCATAAGACGCTTCGGCCCTCAGACATGATATATATACTTATTTTTCTTATTTCTTTACATACTGAGTTTTGTAAAAATTTATATAATTGCAATTTACCTTATGAGCGTAAAGAAAATTAAATTACATAAAAATTTCATTCACCACAATGAAGTTGGAGACTGAAGGACGTAGCGTTTCTAGAACTTGGAGTAACGACAAGGTTTCAAAATACCTAATTACGTAATATATATATATATATATATATAATATTATATATATATATATATATATATAGATATATATATATATATAGTATATATATATATTATATATTATAATATATATATAAGTCATATATGTTATACAATACGTAAAGTAATCTCTCAAAACAAAACAAAAAATTGCTGCCTTGCTCAGGACGTTTAATCAGTTATATTCCAAAGTAAAAGAAAAATAAGAAAACAAACTGAGGATATTTTTTAACGAAATAAGAATATGTGCTAAAAAGCTCCTAAATGATATATGATTTAAAGGAGAACTGGAGACAATGCAATGGTAGAATCATAATGAGAGGTAATGAAACCTCCCTCACACCAATATATGTAGATACTTGGTGCTGATTGCGAAATAGTGTAGCGTAATGACTGATTACAAAAAGATTTATTACCTTTTCACTTTTATAATTTCCTACACTAATTTTATACAATACAAACTGTTTGGTATATTTGTAGAAGAGTCAATTATTTTGAGTTTCTAAAAGCTACTTTTATCAAAGATACAAATATGTATACATGAGTTTTGTGCTGTCCAAATAGCTTAACGTCTCCAGGATGACTCTTCCAAGAGCTTTGGGCGATATGGCCACCCTCAATTTTATATCTTGATAAGAACAGTCAGTGCTAAGTAGCCAAATGTGGCACTTGGCCTTCCATAGGGCGTTGTGGATTTCGTCATGCATGTGTCCTTTTGCACAACCGTTATAATCTTCATACCAAATTGAATGTTGCCTCGTCCACCCTTGCGTTTATCATAACAATCCCTGGGAGCTACCTGTATTTCCTTTAAAAGCAATAAATGTAAGTTTTTCTCTCATCAACAACCAATCATTGACCTAATATTCTTTTTCCTGGCTTTATTTTTTATTGGCACAGTCTGAGCATATATGGTTCATTATCAGATATTCCCTCCGCCAAGTCCGAACTGTGTGGCTGCCAACTTAAGACCGTCTACTTGGTTTAGACCGGGCAGTAACGTGAGTTAGCAGTCATTTTTTTGGAGTCTCCTCCGACTCAGTTCTCATCGTACGACCGGATCGACTGTGAGTGGCCCGCCTAAGGAAAAATACCAGGAGATGCTACAAGAAGTTCCATTCAAGTGGCACTCCCACTGTTAAAACAATATATCTGCGAGCCATGGCAAAACAACTCTGATACTTTCGTCGTGCCAAGAAAAACTCTTGGATTTATTATATAAATGGAATTAACTGTAGAACACCATCGAGGTTTATATGGAAAAACGTACGAAAACTTGCAGAGAAATTTGTGCCACCCAAAACTCCCTTTTCAAGAAGGAAATAACCTCATTACAAGCCCTTCAGATATAGCTGAATCATTGGGTCAGCATTTATCCAATATTTCTAGCCTTAACAACTATTCTAGTGAATTCCAAAGAATCAGGAACACTCAGGTCAATCTGAATCTGTCTGTTGATAACCAGTAGGCATACAATGCAAGATTTTCTCTTCAAGAACTACATGAAGCACTCTCTTCAACAGATGACACTTCTCCTGGTGAAGATACAGTTTTATATATAATGCTTAGGAGGAACAAAAGCTACCTTCCTAAGATCATTAACAAGATTACGGAAACTGGGATTATGCCGAGATCCTGGAAAATTTCCACCGTAATCCCAGTTCAGAAACCAAGTAAAGATCCCAACATACTGCATGTTATAGACCTATAGCACTAACAAGCTTTGTTTGCAAGTTAATGGAAAAATGATAAATTATCGTCTGGTATGGCACCTATAATCAAATAAGATTTCTCTCTCCTTTCCAATTTGGATTTCGTAAAAATACATTTACCCTCGGCTCACTTATGAGGCTCTCCAACCAAATACAGCAGGGTTTTGTCAGTCAATGTCAGACAATAGGGGTCTTCTTTGATTTGGAAAAAGCTTCTGATACTACTTGGCATAATGGAATTCTTAAACAGGTACAGAAAATGGGTATTAAGGGCAACTTAATTCGGTTCATTCATTCCTTTTTGTCCGAGAGATTTATAAAAGTTAGAGTAGGGAACTTTCTATTGTCCCCCTTTAGACAAGAGGAAGGTGTTCCACAAGGAAATGTTCTCAGTGTGACCCTCTTGTCTGTTGCCATAAATAGCATCTTGGATGAAGTTCCAAACCTCGTTCGAGTTTCATTGTTTGTGGATGATTTGGCCATTTACTGCAGTACCTACGATTCAATATTTACATGCCGATATCTTCAGAACGCAATTGATTGTCTCCAAATGCGCCAAGCTAAAGGGGTTTAAATTTTCAGCTATGAAGAGTGTTGCTATCCGCTTTTCAAGGAGCAGACGTCAAGAGGTTATACCTAATTTAAGACTGGAGGGATCTATTTTACCATATGCTGCTGATGTCAAATTTTTGGGAATGATCCCCCTGATCCCAACTCCTTGACGAGGTGGGGGGCTTAGGGATCCACTGCAGAGAGAGTATGCCCCTTTATGCCTATGTTCTCTGCTGTGGATCCAACTGAACATTGGGACCTTCAACTCCTTTACTACTCCTCTTATAAATTTTCCCCTTTCCCTTCTTCTTCTTTCGTTGACGACCTTGGCATGATTTTGGACTATTGAATTGACTGCTCTTTTAACTTGTTGGAGGGTGGAGTTGGACGACATGCCACTCCACCCGTAAAACTAAAGTACCTGACGTGGTTGAGCGAGGGGAAATTTTTATGTCAAGCCATGCCCACAGTGCTGGGTCCGATCGCATGGGACTGACGACCCTTAAGGCACTGTGGGTATGGCGTATATCCAGGTGAGGATTCCAGAGCAGTTACCACTATGTAACAATATTGCTCCTCCCCCAGTTGGGCCTCCCTGGTGAGAGGGACCTCATCCTGGACGAAAATATTTATTATTATTTTATGGAAAATACACAAAACCCCACTATGACTTCTGGCATGGCAACGGATTATCCCCAAGACACACCAGTTAGAGAAGAGCTGGATGGTATCAAAACTTGGATACCATATAGACCATCAAGAAAAAACAGATATCGTGTTGACCCAACCTTGACCCATTTCGACTCCCTCTTTGGTAGTGGAAGTTGGTCAAGATTCCTTACTATGGAAACCGAAAATAGAATATCGGCATTGAAATTGGAAAACTTTTTGTTGAATCGCATTCAACTGCAGAAATGTCATTCCGACTAATAAAAGACCAAACGTGGTTAATTGAAACCACAACTAGAAGCCAATCAGAAAATTACTTAACAATAAAAAATATTGATAATATAAATGTACATATAAAAAAACATTACAACATGAACAGTGTACAGGGTACCATTGTACTCCCTGATGATGAAGAACCTTTAGAAAAAAATATATTGCTAGATTCACTTAAAAAGAGATATTATAATGTCCAAGATTGCGAAATTTACAACATAAACAGTAGAAGAAGTAATGGAAAAACTCTCAGAATAGCAAAAATAAAATTTGACGGCCAAGAATTACCTTTAAAAATTAAGATTATGGGCCAAAGCAGAGAACTTAGACCGTACATTCCAAAACCACTACAGTGCCAAAAACTGTAGCACATTATGGACATACAAAGAAAACTGCCGTAATACAGTGGTATGTGCATATTGTGGATCTGACGAACATTCCACACAGTGGAAGTGCGGTGAGCCAAAGTGTGTGAACTGCGGGCAAAATCACCATGCAAGATCTAAAGAGTGTATGTATTATATATACAACACAATTAAAATTACTTCAAGAAAGAACAGGAATGCCCATAAAGGAAGCCAAGTTAGAATTAAAAGTCAGAGGAATGTATGATCCTGCTAGGAAACAAACGTTTTCTACTATAATTTCAAACAGTGAGACAAAAATAGAAAAGGATAAGAATATTAAAACCCTAACAGAAAAAACGGAAGGAAAAATAATCACTTTGCATAAAGAGAACAGTATAGCAAAAAACCAAGAAACATGCACAAATATTTGTTCAAATTCTTTTGAGATATTAAAAGAAATAGAATCTCAAGATGATACATGTATCACTGAAATGTTAGAAGAAAGTTATAATGAACTAGAAGCTAAAGATAAAAAGAGGCCCCTGGAGAGGACTCCGCCCAAAACCAAAAAACCAACAATCATTAGAGAATTGTCTGTTAAAGCAAAGACGAACTACCCAACGAAAGAGCACAAACCAAGAAATAAGAATATCCCATTGTCTCCTAAAATAGTAATAAAACCAATGGAAGCAACAACCCAGAACATCAAAGAAACAGCTCAGGAACAATCCATAGACAAAAATAATTACGTGATGGGAGAAGAGATTACTCCATCACCAATAATAGGAGCAGCAAAAGCAAATGAAAAAAGAACACCACACAAAAACACATGTGGATGTAATAAATGTTTCATAGAATTATGCAACAAAAACAGAAATATAACAAAAGACAGTTTAACGAACACAATAAAAATTGTTATAAAATGTAGAAGTAGAGAGACTACTAGTTTGGACACTCACGGAAAAGGCTGTCTGTGCATTGGACATCTAATATCTTATAAAGAAAAACAAATACATGTCGTAAATAAAATTTGCAAAAAAATGCAAATTGATGATCCACAAAAAGAAAATAGCATACTAACATAATATTTTCAACAATTACATTATACAATGGAACGTAAATGGCCTCCAGACCAGATTACATTTGGGAGAATTGCAACGATTACTTAAGGAATATGAACCTATGGTATTATGTTTACAGCATGTCAATAAAACAATACCAACTATAGGTAAATATGCCTTAGTATCTGCATCTAGAGAGGAAGAAGGAAATCTAGGAACTGCTATATATGTGCAAAACAAAGTATGTTATGACAAAGTGCTTATAAACTTTACTAACTTGCAAATATCAAGTATTATAATACAAATTAAAAATGATAATTATGTGATTTATAATTTATACAACCAACCAAATAAAAACTGACATTGATAAACTTAAAGATTTATTAAACAATACAAAGGAACTTACATTAATAGTAGGTGATTTTAATGCTCATAGCCCAATATGGGACTGTAATTGCACAAACTCAAATAAAGCAGGGAGTAAAATAGAAGATTTAATTGATTCAAAAGACATTTGCTGTATAAATGATGAAATATCCACATATTTTTCAAGAACACTTGGGACTTTATCCTCGGTGGACTTAACTCTATGTTCAACAAGCATAGTTGACAGATTGGATTGGAATACAGTTGATGACTTGCACACCAGTGATCATTTTCCAATATTAATTTCCTTATTGCATAATTGTCCTGTAAAACATGTTCCTCATTACAACATTTTTAAAGCAGATTGGGAACAATATAAAAAACATGCTAGAAATATCCCACCATTTGAATATTTCAAAGACCACAATGAAACTAATAAATTTGTAGTTGGTTTCATTAAAAATGCTGCAGATAAATCAATACCAAAGACCAAACCCCATCCAACAAAACACAAAGTTCCATGGTCGTCTGATAGGCTAACAGAATTAATAAATACAAAACACTCAATAGGGAGACGATTAGATAATTTGAATAAAAAATTAACTAAAATAAATACAAAATTTCCAATATTAGAAGGAACTTTGCAAAAAATGACTATATTATTGCTAGAAATTGATACTTTAAAACTGTATATATAAGAAAATATCTGCAAAATTTAAAAAGGAAGTAATTCAAGGAAGAATAATTTCTTGGAGGAAATGCGTATCAGATCTCTCAAATAATACTCCCATACAAAAAATATGGGAAATCAGAAAAATAAATGGTACCCATGTTAAACCACCTAGACATGCGATATTAAAAGATGGGAAGAGAATACTTAATCCAAAAGAAATTCGCAATATAATAGGAGACAGCTTAGCAAATGTAAGTAGTGATAAGAACACTTTCGCACAAAGAAAAATAGTATAGAATTAATAACAATAAATTTTGAAACAAGGGAAGATATATATTATAATAGAAAATTTAATATGGAAGAATTGGAATATGCTCTCTCGAACAGCAATAAATCTGCTCCTGGAGGTGATAATATTTGTTTTGAGATGATATGCCACTTAGCACCTTTGGCAAAGTCATACTTATTACAATTTTATAATCATTTATGGCTTCGGAATTTATTTCCTGATGAATGGAGTGAAGCTATAATAATTCCTATCCCCAAACCTGGAAAGGATCCAAGCAATATTAATAATTACAGACCAATATCTCTAACAAGTTTCTTATGCAAATTACTTAAAAAGATGGTGAATGCTCGACTAACATGGCACATTCGAGAAAATGAAATTTTGTCTCCTACTCAATTCGGGTTGCAATGTAACAGGTCTACATTAGATTCCCTCTCTTTTCTAGAAGACCATATACGCAGAGGATTTGAACGAAAACAGGTAACTGTAGCTGTCTTTTTTGACATTGAAAAGGCTTATGATACTACATGGAGGTATCCTATATTAAAAACTTTACAAAACAACAACATCCGTGGACATTTATCCAAGTTCATCCAAACTTTCTGACAAAGCGCAGTTTTCAAGTGAGAATTGATGATACATTGTCCAGAACATTTCCACTTGAAAATGGTGTTCCACAGGGAAGTGTCCTTAGTGGCACACTATTTACACTAGCAATTAATGATATTAGTAAAACTTTACCTACTGGAATTAAAAGCAACCTTTATATGGATGATTTTGCCATCTATTATTCAGCATCTCGCATTAAACATGCAGAACGCATTATTAACAAAACTATAATAAAAATAGATGAATGGACATCATCTGTAGGATTTAAATTAGCCATACTTAAGACACAAGCAATCGCTTTCCACAAAGATAATAGGTGGATGAAAAATGAAGCATTAGATTTGAAAATCAGAAGTCATAATATACCAATTGGCCAAACTGCAAAATTCTTAGGATTAGTACTAGATACTCATTTAAACTGGAAAGCCCACATAGCATATGTGAAATCAAAATGCAAAAAAGCTTTAAATCTAATTAGAAAATTTTTAAGTACTACATGGGGAGCAGATAGACAAACCCTTACATTGCTATATAAAGCAACAGTACTATCTATCATTGATTATGGCAGTGAAATATACGGCTCGGCTTCAGACACAACACTGAAGCTATTAGACTCGGTTCACAATGAAGGCCTTAGAATATGCTCAGGAGCCTTTAGATCGTCACCAACCTCTTCTTTACAGGTTGAATGTGGTGAACTACCTCTCTCTCTCCATAGAGAGTTAGTGACAATGAAGAGTGCCCTAAAGATTCAGTGTAGTGATTCCCCAACAAAAAAACTATTTGAATTGCGTGATACATTTATTAACAATCATATACCACCTTTCCCAATAAGAGCTAGAAGACTGTTTGAGTCACTTAATATGAATTCACAACTACCTTCAATAGTAAAATTACCACCTCCATGGAATATGAATAAGATAAAAATTTGCACTAACTTAAAATATTTATCAAAAAATTACTTGTATACTCCAGAACACCATAGACAACATACAATAGAGCACATAAGCCGAAAAGGTCGCCATTACGCAGTATATACGGATGGATCCAAATCAGAATACGGAGTGGGATATGCTGCAGTGTCCCAGGACAAAACATACCAGTTCTCTCTTCCCAATGATGCTTCTGTATTTACAGCAGAGTTATGTGCAATAACATCGGCCATAGAAATAATCAAAGAACACCCCTTTAATAATTTTGTGATTTATAGCGACTCTAGAAGCGCTATAGAAGCCATTAAATGTTACAATCCCAGAAATAATATTGTGCAACAAATTAAGTTTTTACTCCATAAATTATATAATAAGGGAAAAAATATTGAAATATGTTGGATCCCTGCCCATGTCGGAATAAAAGGAAACGAAGAAGCTGATAAAGCAGCCAAGGAAGCAGTCCACATGATGAGAACAAGTATAAACATCCCTATTAGTGACTATATAGCTCATTTAAAAACAATCATTGTAAATAAATGGCAAAATATATGGAGCGAAGAATCTGAAAGTAATAAACTAAAACAAATAAAACCTGATGTTAAGAAATGGAGCTCCATATATCACAGAGAGAGACACGCACAAGTAATCCTGACACGTCTACTATAGGCCACACTCGTCTGACTCATGGGCACTTGATGAGCAGCCCACATGACCCTGCTCCAGAGTGCCCAGAGTGCAAGGTGTTGATAACTGTCGGACACGTGTTGTGTGAATGCCCAAGGTATGACCAGCAGAGGCTGTCAACCTTTGGAAATAAAAGAATAAAAGAAATTTTGTCAGAATCTTTCACATTTTCAGTGGTTCCGGTTTTAACGTTTCTAAAGAACTCTGATTTAATTAATAAAATATAATAACGATACAAAAACCTAAGAGCAATTAATGCATTTTAGATAAAATTTTAAAGATTTTATTGACCTGTTATTAATTTTAATACACCTTTTTAATAAATATGTATGGAAACGTGAGTAAATGTATTTATTGCGTGTTTGAGTTCCAGTATGAAAGTCTGTGCCCCTGTGCAGTTTTTTAATTTATTGTTTATTATACTTCATGACCTATTTGGTCCCGGTTCCTGGCCTTTGGCCCAGACCTGGAATTTTATCTAATCCTTCGGGCCAGCCCTATGAGAGCTGAAAATCAGTTCAGTGGTCTGGTTAAACTATTTTGATAATAATAATAATAATAACTTGGGAATGATTTTTGACTCAAAATTCGCATGGAGCAAACATGTTGATAACCTTAAATGTAAAATATAAGAGTCTTTTAATCTTTTGAAAGTAGTCCCTGGATATGAGTGGGGAGCTGACAAGAAATGTTTATTAAGACATTAAGACTTTATGATACACTTTGTAGATCAAAACTAGATGATGCATGCCAGACTTATTTTTCAGCATGGAAAAGTAAACTTAACGACCTCAATATTGTTCATAAAATGGGATTACGAATATACTCCTATGCATTCTGAACATCTGTCGAGAGTCTATTTGTAAATACTCATCAACTGCCATCTGACATAGGACGGGAGGAATTGGGGCTGCTGTACTTAATGTGCATTAAAAGCAGTTCCGAAAATCATTCTAATAAGGTCATTCGCCAACTTGACAACAGGAAATTTAAACCAAGGTCATCTGTTCCTTTCCAGGTGAGGCTACATCAAGAAGTCAATAATGATGTTAAAAAATCAGAATATTTCTCAGTTGGTTGCAGTGCCTTAGTGGCGTGATCGGTATGGTCTTCACTTGCCACCGCGGTGGCCGCGAGTTCGATTCTCGGGCATTCCCTGAGGGGTTAGAGATGTGTATTTCTGGTGATAGAAGTTCACTCTCGACGTGTTTCGGAAGTCACGTAAAGCCGTTGGTCCCGTTGCTGAATAACCACTGGGTCCATGCAACGTAAAACACCATACAAACAAACAAACAAAACAAACAATCTCAGTTGTTTGCCTCCTGATCCCCCCCCCCCCCCATGGCTTATCCTAAAGCAAACATTTGTAATAAAACTATGGTTAAGAAGAACCTTTCTGATGATATGGCAAAGAGTTTGTTTTTAGAACATGATGTAACCCATGAAGGTGCGTATAAGACTCATACAGATGGTTCCAAGTCGAGAGAGGGAGTTAGGCTAGTCGTAATGAAAGAAGATTCTTATGAGGCTGTAAAGCTACCTCATTCAACTTCGGTATATACAGCAGAACTTTCTGCCATTAATAGAGCATTAGCTATTGTTCATCGCACTGAGAACAAGAATTTTGTAATATATTCTGATTGTAGAAGTGTTTTTGGAAAGTCTAAATAGTCTCAATTCATCCCATACTTTGATTCTCGAAGTTCATGAGTGGCTTTTTCGAATTTCTCGCAAACACAAACCTATTTCGTTCTGCTGGGTTCCTGTCTTTTTAGGGACCAAAGGTAATGGAAAAGCTGAGAAGCAAAAAGGGCATGTAATCAAAGATCTTTTGAGATCCATGAAGTTCATACATTGACATGAAGTCTCATTCCCGAAGCTATATACGCCACAAATGGCAGGGGCGATGGTCCTCAAACCTCTTTGAATTTTTGGCAGTCTTCATTTCATAGAGATAGGACTGAAATTGTCTTGACGAGACTCCGTATTGGTCATTCCAGTCTGTGCTCGCTGTAACTGCCTGTTGACAGTTGAACGTATTCTGGTGTCTTGCCCAATGTGTGGTGCTGCCCGCAGGAAATTTGGTCCTTCAGTTTAGCAACTTTCTTGTATTTTAGGAGATGATGTTCATGTCAATAACCTTGTAAAATTCTTAAAAGAGATTGATATATATTATAAAATTTGACTTGTTTTACTAATACCTAATTTTACCTATCACGTAATGCATCCAAGGTATGCAGTTATACTTTTATTTGTATTTTAATATGAAAATATATTAAATATTTCTAACATTTTTATTTATGAAAAAAATTATTTTAGTTTTTTAAATGAAATATGGTTTTTAAGTTTCATTCCCTTTAGATGATCATCGCATTCATTTACGTTTCATTAATCATTAAGTTATTTATTTCATTCCACTACGGCGCACCCTCTTAAGTTGAGACTGCCTTGACAGAGTTACGCATTTCCAACCTATGGTTGAAACTGCGTAGCGGGCAAGAGGGCTTTCGAACTGGGAGAATTATCTTCTAGTCTGAATCTAAATGTCTCAATTTTTCTCTTACTTGATCATCTTCCAATCTCTTACTTCTATCACTGAGTTGCTCCCCCTAGCTGTCCTCCCTCTCTTCACTAAAACCCTCGTGCATGTTAGGTAGGAGCTGGGTCTCTGAACTTAGGCTTTACCTTGATCCAAATGGCAGGGACTATAGTGGTTTGGTCCGCTGCTCGAATATGTTTGGACCCTGAGGATATTGATGTAATTCTACATCAGTATTTATTGGGGCGGGACTACCTGTGGGGACTTACCTACGGAATCCAGGGAGATATAGTCTCCAGGGTAGGACTCTCGGCAATTTATCCAGATTGCCCTCTAAAATAACATGAGTGGGGATGATTGCATACTAGCTATGCCCTCGGTCCTATCAAGCGGGTTTTGTTCACATGTTATGATAGAACCATCCCATCGGGGTAGGGTAGGGAGTGGACATATAGGAGTTGGTCTCTGCTATGTGTCTTTGGTGAAGGGGAAGTCTTTGAGAGGAGACCCAATTTTTTCCGTGACTTGCAGGTGGTTTCTCTGTAATTTCAAAAAAAAAGAAAAAATGGAAATAGACTATGGAACCCCTTGACACTAAATTCTCATCTGACCCTGGACACGAACAAGGACACCCTTTTGGACACTTCAATCCAAAATATACCAACCATGGAGCCTTTTATTAGGCCCAAAAGATTTATCAAAAGAAAACTCCAGCCTAACCCTTCTCTAGCTTTATTTGATTCACTTTTTGGAAAGGACAGTTGGACAAGATTTTTGACAATAGAAAGTGAAAACAAAATTTAAAATTTCAAATTAGAAAATTATTTATTGACCAGATACCCAACAGAAAACATGAAATTTCGCCAAACACAAACTAATACATGGATAGTGGAAGCTACTACTAAAACCCAATCAGAAAATTACTTATAAATTACGAACATAGATAGCACAAAAATAAAAGTCACCAAGCATAATAAACTCAATAGTATTTGTGGTACTATAATCCTGCCAAATAATGACGACGAATTAATAGATGAAAATATTTTGATGGACTCGCTTAAGAAGTGATATAAAAACATTGAAGATTATGATATCCCAAGTAGGAAAAATTCAAAAATAAATATACATATAGCTAAACTGAAATTTGAAGAAACGAACTCCCTTTAACAATTAAAGTATTAGGGCAGACGAGAGAGTTGAGACCATATATCCCAAAACCACTACAATGGAAATCATGTAGTAAATATGGTCATTCAAGTAAAAATTGTAGAGAAGCTCCAAGATGTGCATGTTGTGGATCATTCAACCACACAACAAAATGGGACTGTGAAAACCCAATTTGCATAAATTGTGGTCAGAATCAAAGGAATGCATATATTACTTATACAACACTGAATTAAAAATCTTACAAGAAAGAAGTGGAATGTCAATAAGAGAACCTAAGATAGAACTAAAAGTAAGAGGTTTACAAGATCCAGCAAGGAAAAACAATATAAAGAGGTAGTAAATAAAGAAGTGCAAAACCAAATTCCTACAAAATTATACAGTATAAATCAAACAGAAAATACTCATAATATAATGGGCCAAAATTCAAGTTTAGAAGCTACAGAGCATATAAGCAACACAAATTTCTATAATATTTTACCAACACCAGAAATGCATGAAGAAATGATGAATTTGGAGGACAAGCAAAATACAAGAGCTAAGTCAAAAGACAAAAAAATACTACTTGAAACAACCCCACCCAAATCCAAAAAACAAATTATACAATTAGTAAGACCAAAAATCTATATGGAAAAAATGATTACAGACAAGACAAAGTCAACGAAAATTGCTTGCAAACAAAAAATGAAAAAAGAGAAATCCAAATAAAAGAGAAAGTTAAAATATCAGATCAAATAGAAGAAAATATTGAAATAGAACCCAAGATCAAAAGCCATTTAAATGCACCCCTAATAAAAAGAACATCTGAGACTCTTCAG
The DNA here is from genome assembly GCF_015104395.2 of Macrobrachium nipponense. Taxonomy (NCBI): domain Eukaryota; kingdom Metazoa; phylum Arthropoda; class Malacostraca; order Decapoda; family Palaemonidae; genus Macrobrachium; species Macrobrachium nipponense. The sequence goes on along the minus strand of NC_061110.1, from coordinate 68,106,859 downwards.
CCAACAAAGAAAACAATAGTAGAAATACATCACCCACCAAAAGAAGAACTAAGTACAGCAAAATTATACAATTGCAATAAAATACAAAGTACAGGAAAACCAATGAAGATATTAAAACAAAATCCTAAACCTTAAAATGTCTAATTTACAGTGGAATATCAGAGGATACATATCAAATAATGAAAACTTAAAACCATTAATTAGAGAATGTAATGCAAATATTATTTGCATACAGGAAACTAAAATAGGTAACAATGTTCTCAATACTGGCATAAATTATAAAGTGTGGAAATCAACACAAATTTTAAATGACAACAGCCAAGGAGGAACTGCAATTATAACGCATTCTTCAATCAAATGCCAACCTGTTAGGATTAACTCGATAATACAGGCATGTGCAGTTCAAGTATTCCTGGAAAAAAAGTAACCTTATGCTCAATATATATGGAACCATCTTTAGAAAGTCGCCTAATAGATCATCTTGGAAATAATAGACAATTACAAGTGGAAGATTTAGAAAATCTAATAGAACAATTACCAAAACCTTACTTATTAGTAGGTGATTTTAACGCCAAACATCCCATGTGGGGGAAGTACATCTCTGACAGGAGAGGAAATATTCTCCTTGATTCTATAGATAACAAAAATTTGATTATTTTAAATGATGGTTCGCCAACAAGATTTGATGATTATCATAATACCACATCTGCAATAGACATCACTTTATGTTCCCCAGAAATTGCCACAGATTTCAGTTGGAAAGTAAATAATAATTTATTTGGGAGTGACCACTGGCCAATACAAATTGAGCTAAAAAATAATACTAATATAACATATATACTGAAGAGGAAAATGGAGGAAGCAAATTGGAATTTATTTAAAGAGAAAACGGCGATTAACAAAGATCTATCTGACTTTACAAACCACATAGATGCTTATGAACATCTAGTAAAAACAATAGATAAAGCAAATGAAAGTATTCCAGTTACCTCAGGCAATCCGACTAGACCACTGGTACCCTGGTGAAATGAAGAATGTAAAGCAGCAAAGAAGATAACGAGAACATGTTTTAGAAGATATCTGAGACATAAATGTGATGCCAATAGAATTGCATATTTGAGAGCTAAAGCAAAGCAGAAAAGAATATATTCTAAATAGCCAAAAGAAATTCATGGAAAAAATATATTAATATAAATCCTAAAACTCAAGACAAAGAAATCTGGAAAAAAATAAATAAACTGCAGGGTAAAGACCCATTACCTATATTAAAAGTAGAAAACTACTATATTTCAAACTCCAAACTAGTAGCAAATGAACTGGGTAAATGCATCGCCAAAACATCGAGTATCTCAAATTATACAAAGAAATTCCAATTAAAAATTTAAAATTATGTCCCAATACCAATAAAATCTAATAATCAGGAAATCTATAATCTTCCTTTCCCCATGGGAGAACTGGAAAATGTCCTGAAACTTGCAAGTCCAACAGCTCCAGGGGAAGACAATATTAGATATGAAATGATAAAAAATTTACCAGATGAAAGCAAAACCTTTTTATTAGAAATTTTAAATGAATTATGGCATTCTCACAGCATGCCTAAAACCTGGAAAGAATCTTTAATCATACCAGGCTTAAAACCAGGAAAAGACCCAAATCAAACAGACAGTTTGGATTCAGGAAAAATAAAAGTACCATAGATCCCCTCTTAATGATTACAAGAGAGATACAAAATGCAATATTGGTAAAAAACAAGCAATAGGAGTATTTTTTGATTTAGAGAAAGCATATGATACCACCTGGAGGGGAGTAATTTTAAAAAAATTGATAGAATGGGGAATAGGAGGGAATTTATATGAATATATAAGGGAATTCCTATCGGAAAGATATATAAAAGTAAAATTGGGGGCAGAAATCTCTGAATCATTTATCCAGGAGGAAGGAATCTCCCAAGGTAGTGTACTAAGCGTGGCGTTGTTTGCAATAGCAATAAATGAGATAATTGAAATGATCCCACCAGGAGTCCAAGGATCCCTTTTTGTAGATGACTTCGTCATATATAGTAGTGGTGAAAAAGCGCTGGACATAACTAACAGATTGCAAGCAGCCATAAATAGGGTAATACAATGGGCCGATAATAAGGGTTTTAAATTTTCACCGCAAAAAACAAAGGTAGTCAGATTTACAAGATCAAGAAAACAGGAATTAATTCCTACTTTATTTATAAATAATGATATAATTGAATATGATGATCAGATAAAATTCCTCTTTGTAATACTTGATAAAAACTTACATTTAAAGAACATATAGAACAACTGGCGATAAAAGTAGGAAAATCCTTAAATATAATAAAAGTAATTGCGCATAATGACTGGGGTGCTGATAGAACCTCTCTGATAAAAGTATATAAGCCTATTTGTCTAAGTGGATGTCATACATAACATGGGTATTAGACTATGCACTGGAGCCTACAGAACTTCCCCCGTGGAAAGTCAGTATGTAGAAGCAGGAATAGATCCCCTGAAAGTACGAAGAAAAGAAATAGGATTAAAATATATAGCTAAAATAAATAACCTTAATGATAATCTAAACACTAAATATATGAAAAACATAACAAATAATTATGACAATAAACCAAGAGCCTCTAAACCATTGGAGAATAGATTAAAACCTGATATAGAACATCTAAAATGAGGAACAAGTAGCATATCAAAAATAACCACTCCTAAAATACCTCCATGGAGACATGCTAAAATAGAAATCTGTGAAAAATCATTTAATAAGAAGGTCAGAGATGCACAATTAAGGAGTGAATTTCTGTCACACCAGGAAAAACATAAACGGGACATTAGTATTTATATAGATGGTTCCAAGTCGAAGGAGGGTGTAGGCTATGCTGTAGTAACAAAAAATATAAAAATAAAGGAAAAAATTCCCAGAATATGCTCGATATTCACTGCAGAAATAAATGCTATATCAGAAGCTATAAAACATACCTTTATGGTGGGAAAGGCAAACGATACCTTTGTAATATACACCGATTCTTACACTGCTTTAGAAGCGCTAAAACAATACACAATTTCTCATCCCGTAATTGAAGAAATAAGGGAGTGGATAGATATAATAGTAAAACGGAAATCTATAAATATAAAACTCTGTTGGGTCCCTTCCCATGTGGGCATAAAGGGTAATGAAGAGGTGGATAAAGAAGCCAAAAAGGCAGTAAAAAAGGAGTCTATCAAAAAAATACAAATACCTCACAATGACATTAAAACAACAATAAATGAATACTGTCAATCAAAATGGGGAAAAGAATGGCTAGAATTAAATCATAAATTAAAGCATATTAAATCATCCGTAAAACCTTGGAATAGACAACAATGTCAAAGAAGGGAAGATGTCATATTAACAAGATTAAGAATAGGACATACATACTTAACACACAAATACTCGATGTTGCAAGGCGAGGAAAGACAGGCCCTTTACTGTGACCATTGTCGTACTCTGGTCACAGTCCGTCATCTGCTAACTGAATGCCATAAATTCGAAAGAAAACGAAGATCCAACAACATATATAGTATACCACTTGAAGAACTATTGGAAAAAAACGCCCCACTTCAAAATATAGTAAAGTATCTCAAAGAAATTAACCTTCTTTATTTGATATAGCACGTCTTAAAATTTCATAAAGTTATACAGTAAGCGCTGAATGGCCTATGCTGCCCCAGTGCTTGGTGTTACACCTAAACTTTATAAAACCAACCAACCAACCACTACGGCGCTGAATGACCAAAATAGGTCCCAGTGCCTGGGCTTGTGCCTAAATTTCTTAATCCATCCATTCATCCATCCAGTCATACAAATACATCCAATGCTTAGTCCCTGATAAAATATCTAATAGTTCGGCTGCTATGGCCGTTCAAAATTTTGATTGATGTCAGATTTTATATTATTTCTCTCTCTCTCTGTATCTGGGAAACGATCATTTATAGAAAAGAAGTTTATGGAAGAAAAAAAGATGTAGAATATCAAAATACATCATGTAATGTGCTTATAACTTCATACCTCAAATTATATAGATATTGCAATTGAAATTTTAAGTATCCCCATTTCATCGCAAAAAAAAGGAAAATATAGCGTTTTTTTTATGTAAGAACAAAGCGGTCAATTATTTTTAAAAAGTGCATAGAAAAAAAAAAGATGTAGAAAATCAAAATACACCAGAAGACGTAACTTTTAACCCCATTTCTCAAATTCTAAAGGAGCTATTCTATGAATGTCATTTTCAGTACAGTGACAATATTGAAATCTGTGAAAAAATGTCAAAGAATGTGATTTTATGCGGGAATGTATGGGATGTGTGTCTAGTATCACCAATAAATAAATAAATATATATATATATATATATATATATCCATATATATATATATTATTTTTATTTATTTTTTTGGTGATACTAGACACACATGCCAACACATTCCCGCAAAAATCATATTCTTTGGATTCTGTTACTTCACTGAAAATTACAATTATAGAATATCTCCTTTAGAATTTAGAAATGAAATTAAAAAGTTACGTCTCATGATGTATTTTAATCTAATTCCTTTCTCTTCCAGGCATTCTTTAAAATGAATGACCGTTTTGTTGCTATATAAAGAACGCTATATTTTTTATTTTATTTTTTTGCGATGAAGTAGAGATACTTGAAATTTCAATTGCAATTTCCTATATATATATATATATATATATATATATATATATATATATATATATATATTATATATATATATATATATATATATATATATATATAGTGTCAGGGGAGGACAACATATTCTTTCGGCCTCCTTTATCACAATCTATCTGCAGGTGGTTTATAATACATCACATGATATGTAATTCAAATGCTAGTTTGTACAATTTGTCCCCCTGATCCCAACTCCTTGACGAGGTGGGGGACTTAGGGATCCACTGAAGAGAGAGTATGCCCCTTTACGCCTACTCTCTCTGCTGTGGATCCAACTGAACATTGGGACCTTTAACTCCTTTACTCCTCCTCCTTATAAATTTTCCCCTTTTCCCTTCTTCTTCTTTCGTTGACGACCCTGGCATGGTTTTGGACTATTGAATTGACAGCTCTTTTTACTTGATGGAGGGTGGAGTTGGATGGCATGCCTCTCCACCCGTAAAACTAGAGTACCTGACGTGGTTGAGCGAGGGGAAATTTTTAAGTCAAGCCATGCCCACAGTGCTGGGTCCGATCTCATGGGACTGACGACCCTTAAGGCACTGTGGGTATGGCGTATATCCAGGTGAGGGACCCAGGGCAGTTACAAGTGTGTGTAACGGCATTGCCCCTCCCCCCCGGTTGGGCCTCCTTGGTGAGAGGGACCTCATCCTGGATGAATTTTTTGTAATACTATATATGGAGAAAAAAATTAACCTCGCAACGACTTATGGCATGGCAATGGACTGTTCTCAGGATAACTCAAATAATGAAAATCAGAGTGGTATTAAGACATTATTACCATACAATAAACCCAAAAGAAATAGATATCGCCAGGACCCAACCTTGATTCACTTTGATTCTCTCTTTGGGGAGTCAAACTGGTCAAGGTTTTTGAACTTAGAAGCTGACAAAGATATATCTTTATTAAAATTAGAAAATTACCTATTGGGAAATCGATGCCCATCGCAAGAGATGAGCATAAGACAAATTAAAAAAAGGGAATGGTTGGTTGAAACAACAACCAAATACCAACCGGAAAATTATCAATGTATAAAAAATATAGATAACATAAATATAAAGGTTACAAGGCATGATACAATGAACAGTGTGCAAGGCACAGTAGTAGTACCAAATCTTGAGGATGAAACATTAGATAGATTAATACTTTTAGATTCATTAAAGAAAAGGTACAATAATGTTGAAGACTGCGAAGTATATGAGGTCCCAAGCAGGAAAGACAAAAGTCAAACTATCAAAATAGCCAAGATAAAGTTCAGTGGCCAAACCTTACCCTTAAAAATTAAAATGCTAGGATTAAATAGGGAACTAAGACCTTATGTTCCTAAACCTATGCAATGCAAGAACTGTTGCAAATATGGTCATACAGCAATTAAGTGTAGGAATATTTATAGATGTGCCTTTTGCAGCTCGCAGGACCATAAAACACGCTGGGACTGTGGCCAACCCAAATGCGTAAATTGTGGATTAGAACATCATGCCAGATCTAAATTGTGTGCGTTCTATATCTACAATACAGAACTTAAATTACTACAAGAACGAACTGGAATGACGATAAGAGAAGCAAAGTTAGAACTGAAAGTGAGAGGATTAAATGACCCAGCTAAGAAATTTAGGTATGCAGACACCTCAAAGTCAAGCAATACCAGAACTGAGACAAATGATAATAATAGAAATAAAGAAATACCACCACAAAAAATACAAGATGAAAAGAACTCTTCAAACATACATAATATTACGACTGTGGAAAATCGATTTAGCTCTTTATCGGAAATTGAAATAGATAATGACATAGAGGAAAACAAAGAAGAATTAAAATCACAAGAATGTGAAAAAACAGATAATACTACTCGAAAGAGACAACTGGATAAGACACCACCTAATTCCACCAAACAAGTCTGTAAAAAGATAAATAACCCACCAATCTCGCCGAAAGCTAAAGTTCAGAAACAAAACACTAATATTCCACTGTCTCCCATAGTAACAATAGTACCTCTAGGAACCGAATCACAAATTCAGATGAAATGGAAACCAAAATACAGGTCACTACAGTGAAAACGAAGAAATTCAACCATCACCAATTATAGGCGCCACAGGAAAAAAAACAAGGAAAACAACAAACTGAGAAAACATGAAATACATGCGGCTGCAGTAAATGCTTTATAGCAATGTGCCACAAAAATAAGACTATAACTAAAGACAGCCTAACCAACACCATAAGAAAATGCTATCCTGTATGGGTAGGGTATGGGGTGGACCATTGGGAGTCAACTCTCACTAGTGCCATTGGTGGAGAATGTGAATACCTGAGTGACTCACGATACTTTCTTGATATAACCAAGTAGTAAGAGTTTTATTTTTTTTTTAGAAAACCAAATATGGATCCGGACTATGAACCCACATCCCCTGGGAAAATGGACTCACTGGCACCGTTGACGACTTCTTGCTCAAACAAAGACCATTCTTTGAACCCCCCAGACGCCAATAATAGTAGAGTGATGCATTTGAAAGTTATACATATGAAAAATATTCCACTTCAGTGTAACTATGAGGATATCTCGACATCTTTGAACATGTTTGGCAATATAGCAGAGATTCGTATGAACTTTCTTGACACAGAGGAAAATGGGAAGCTTGGGTAACATTTTGATAAACATAAGATGCTTTTAAAGCACCGTAGTATTGATACCTTGAGTGTATGTAACTCATTAGTTAAAGGAGCCTTGACGGATAAAGCCCAAGAAACTTAGACATTTATAAACCTGCAGAATGGAATCCAATCAACTCCAATAGTAGCAACGTTGACGAAATAAGAGTCCCCCAACCTCCTAAATGGCTGGTAGTAAAAGCCAAGGAGGAAAACTTCAACTATTACAAGTTTAGTAGGTACCTTCAGCAAAAAATAGGTGGCATAATGAGTGGTGACATTAGTAGATTTGGTAAGAGCTCTGTACTTATTCATGCAAAATCTAAAACTCAGTCACAGATGCTAACAATGATGAAAGTTGATAACAACGATATAATAGAGAAAATTAGTCCTCACTTAAATTTTAGCTATGGAAGAGGTGTTGTTTTCGATAGAGACTTGTACGAGTTTACTGAAGCAGAAATTTTAGATATGTGCCCATCAACTGTATGGAAAGTGAAAAAGGTCCCAAATGGCAACATGATGATTTTTACTTTTGAAGACAGTAATGTACCATCTCATATAGTAATAGAAAATGAAAGAGTGCGAGTTAGACCTTTTCAACCAAAAGCATTACAGTGCTTTAATTGTTTTAAATTTGGTCATCCATCTAAAGTTTGTAAAAATAATAAGATGTGTAATAATTGCTCTGCCCTAGAACATGGCCCATGCTCAGATATACCTAAATCATTAATTGTCAGCTAGAGCACAAATCAGTTGATAAAATATGTGAAGAATTTAAAGTTGAAACAGCAGCAGTTAATAAAGCATATACAGAGCACTCAGTATTGGACATGCAAGACGACTCTTGGGAAGAGCCAAGAGTTATTCTAAAGCCCTTACTACCACAAGGGCTCCTTCCTCATCCTCAAATGAAAGGATGCCTCAGCCCCTGTGGTTCAACATTCACCACTAGGGCTCCACTCCCATCTGCTGATCCTTCTTCATCCTCAATAAAGGATACTTCTACTCCTGTGGCCCGACATACTGGGCCAAGTGCTCAGCCTAGTAAGGTTAGAGCACAATCGGCAAAGACGGACAAAATAAACATTCCATATAACAAATGGATATCTCCCTCAACCTCCCTCTACTCCTCCTTTTGCATTATCTCAGGCAGAATCTCTGCCTGATTTAATGGAATTAGAGGGAAAAAAACAAATGAAGAGGGTAAGAACACCCTCATCCTCTCCTCCATTAACTCCAACAAAAGACAAAACCAAAATCAATGAGCAAACTGGCGAAGAAAAACAATCATCAAAAACTTACAAGCAAAGCTTCCCATCCACTAAACATTCAAAAATGACCTTGAATAGAGGACTACCCTCCAAAACCTAGACACCTTCTCTTCAATTTTACAGTGGAATTGTCAGGGACTTCGTGCAAAATATGAGGAACTTAAAGTGTTACTCTATAAATACTCCCCTATTGCTGTATGTTTACAAGAAATAATGCTTGATGTCCACACACCTTGCCCTAGAGAGTATATATCATATAGAACACAATATAATTTGGAAGTGGGAAGACATGGAGGTTGCCTTATTTATGTTCGCAGGGACATTCCTCATTTTCCAATCCCACTAAATACACCTTTACAGGCTGTTGCGGTTCAAATTCACCTAAGACGAAAATACACACTCTGTTCCCTTATCTTCCACCAAACAATCCCATCACTCGAGAAGAACTAATTGATTTACTTCATCAGCTTCCACGACCATTTCTTCTCATGGGAGACTTAAATGGCAGACATCCTTTATGGGGAGATGTGACATCAAATCAAAAAGGAAATATTATAGCTTCCATAATAGAAAATGAAGATTTAGGACTTTCAAATACTGGAGAACCCACTCATTATCATATCCAGACAGGTACAATCTCATGCTTAGACCTTACAATATCTAGTTCCAATTGCACGATGGATTTCAGATGGAAGACCAATGATGACTGGCAAAGCAGTGACCATGCTCCCATAATAATAAATTCCAATGATGACCCACCAGTTCAAAGATCTCCACGGTGGAATGTTGAAAAAGCAGATTGGAACAAATTTCAAGAGCTAAGCGAAATAGAAAGTGATGCAAATGACTTCCCAACGGCAGATGATGCAATCGATTTATTAAATGGGACATTCCATACAGCAGGTATACATTCTATACCAAAAACTACAGGTCTTTTTAGACGACGCCCAGTCCCGTGGTGGTGTGAAGAGCTCACACTGTTACACGAGTCACAAGAACATCACTACAAGTATCGTAGACACCGAACTATAGCAAACATGATAATATACAAGCAGAATAGAGCACGTTTTCGAAAGGCAATGAAAACTGCTAGAAGGCAGTCATGGGCGTCATTTGTATCATCCATTAACCACCGAACACCTATCTGCAGTATATGGAAGAAAATAAAAAAGATCGCTGGGAAATTTACTCCCAGTCCTCCCCCAGTACTTAAAGTTAATGACAACCTCATCGATCCGCAACCGCAAAAGATGTCAGTGATAAACTCGCCGATCATTTGCACAAGTTTCAAAAAAATCTGACAGTTCCCCTGGATATCAATATAGAAGAAGAGAAGAACAACTGCGATTAGACTTTTCCACAGATAAGATCGAGCCATATAATTTACCCTTTACAGAAAGGGAATTTGATGCTGCCCTGGCCAGCAGCAATAACACTGCCCCTGGTCCGGATGAAATTCCCTATCAAATGTTTAGGCATGTTTCAAAAAATACAAAACTATTTATAATAAGTATAATTAACCGATTATGGCATGAAAGTAGCTACCCAGTCATATGGGAATTGGCTTTTGTATTACCTTTTGTTAAACCAGGTAAAGACCCTTTTTCAGTGGCTAGTTATCGACCAATAGCACTAACTTGCTGTTTATGCAAGTTAATGGAAAAAATGGTGAATACAAGATTTGTCTGGTATTTAGAGCGTAATGGTATTTTCTCACCCTCACAATATGGATTTAGAAAAATGCACTCGGCAGTAGATGTCCAACTGCAGCTGGAAACCTCCATATGTGAAGCATTTGCCTCCAAGCAGCACCATATAACTATTTTTTTTGATATTGAGAAAGCTTATGACACTGCTTGGAGACATGGCATTCTTAAGACAATTCATACCTGTGGTCTACGAGGAAAATTACCCCTATTCATTAAAGCATTCTTGAAATGTAGATATTTTCAAGTTAAAGTGGGCAACACATTATCAGATAGAAGATGCCAAGAAGAGGGTGTCCCACAAGGAAGTGTGCTTAGTGTCAACACTTTTTGCGTTAGCAATAAAATGGTGTCGCGTCTGTTATACCCAAGGATGTATTGAGTACCCTATTCGTAGACGATCTTTCAATATCTGTTGCTGCATCACGAATGTCAGTTGCAGAAAGGAAATTACAATTGACAATAAATAAGATAGTAAACTGGGCTGAACAACAGGGATTTAAAATATCAGCCAGTAAGACTACTGTTATGCATTTTTGCCACCTTCGGGGAGTACACCCTGACCCAGACCTTTATCTGTACAACCATAGAATACCTTGTGTTGAAGAGGTACGCTTCTTAGGCCTCATATTCGACAAAAAACTCAATTGGCTTCCCCATCTGAAACATATTAAAACCAAGTGCCTTGAAGCTTTAAGTATTTTGAAAGTATTATCTAATACCAACTGGGGTGCAGACAGGCAGACAATTATAAAACTACACAAATCACTTATTATTTCAAAGTTACTTTATGGATGTGAAATATATTCTTCTGCTTCATCCAATCGTCCCCCCTGATCCCAACTCCTTGACGAGGTGGGGGGCTTAGGGATCCACTGCAGAGAGAGTATGCCCCTTTATGCCTGCACTCTCTGCTGTGGATCCAACTGAACATTGGGACCTTTAACTCCTTTACTCCTCCTCCTTTTAAATTTCCCCATTTCACTTCTCCTCCTTTCGTTGACGACCTTGGCATAGTTTTGGACTATTGAATTGACTGCGCTTTTAACTTGATGGAGGGTGGAGTTGGACGGCATGCCACTCCACCCGTAAAAACTAGAGTACCTGACGTGGTTGAGCGAGGGGAAATTTTTATGTCAAGCCATGCCCGCAGTGCTGGGTCCGATCTCATGGGACTGACGACCCTTAAGGCATTGTGGGTATGGCGTATATCCAGGTGAGTGTCCCAGGGTAGTTACCACTGTTTAACAGTATTGCTCCTCCCCCTGTTGGGCCTCCCTGGTGAGAGGGACCTCATCCTGGACGAAGTTTACAAATTTATTATATGGAAAATTTAAAAAATATCCCTACGACTTCTGGCACGAATTTGGACCAATCTAACGGAAGCTCAAATCAAAAAGACCAGTTTGGTATTAAAACATTAATACCATATATTAAACCAAAGAAATATCAGTACCGTCATGACCCAACCTTGATTCACTTTGACTCCCTCTTTGGGAGTGGGAAGTGGTCAAGGTTTCTAACCATGGGAAGTGAACAAAATAAGATTTTCAGCTTTGAAATTATTAAAAGAAATTTTTTACTAAACAGACATCCAACGACAGAAATGTCTTTCAGAAAAATAAAAGAGAAGACTTGGCTATAGAAGCCACAACAAAAAGCCAGTCAGAAGACTATTTGTCTTTAAAAATTATAGATACTATTAATGTTAAAGTGGAAAAACATGACAATATGAACAGCATTCAGGGTACCATTGTACTTCCAGACAATAATGATGAACCAATAATAAGAAAATGCTTTTAGACTCTTTGAAAAGAGATATCCCAATGTTGAAGATTGCGAGGTATATGATATTACAAGTAAAAGAGGCAGTAAACAAGTAGTAAAAATAGCAAAAATAAAATTTGAAGGTTCACAACTACCTCAAAAAATAAAAATTTTAGGACAAAATAGAGAGTTAAGACCCTATATACCAAAGCCACTGCAGTGTCAAAATTGCAGTAAGTATGGACACACAAAGAGAAATTGCAAGAATGAACCGGTATGTGCTTACTGTGGATCTACAGAACACACCACCAAATTGAAGTGCGGTGAGCCTAAATGTGTAAACTGTGGTCAGAATCATCATGCAAGATCCAAAGAATGCATGTATTACATATACAATACGGAATTAAAAATGTTAAAAGAAAGATCAGGCATGTCCATAGCAGAGGCTAAATTAGAATTGAAAGTGAGAGGAATTCAAGATCCCGCTAAGAAACGTACGTATTCTACTATAACTGGAACCAGTATTGATACAAAAAATCATACAGACAGAAGTAACAAGATGCAGCAAAGTAAGTCTCAAGAAGAAGTCAGTAATATACAGGATAAAACTAAGATAATAAAGAATCACGAAACAGGTGCAAATGAATTGGATAATATTCTATCAAATTCATTTGAGGTGTTAATGCAAATAGAAACACAAGAAGATACTACCACAGAGGTGGAAGGAGGAAGTTGTGATGCACCGAAAATTAAAGAAAAAAAAAGACCTTTAGAGAGAACACCACCCAAAACAAAGAAACCAACTATAATTAGAGAAACATCGGTCAAACCAAAAACCAAAGATATGAAGAAAGAACAAAAACAAAGTGAGAACATACCTTTATCTCCTAAAATAATAATAAAACCTATGGATGCAGAGATCCAAAACACCAAAGAAGTGGAGGAGAACCATACCATGGATGAAGGTGACTATGTCAAGGGTGATGAGATTACTCCATCACCAATAATTGGTATAACAAGAACAAACAAAGCAGTAGATGTACATGACAACACATGTGGCTGCAATGATTGCTTCATTGCATTGTGCAATGATAACAAAAATATAACAAAAGATTGCTTAACAAATATTATAAGAAATTTTATGAAATAGAAAGAAAGAGGCCACCGATTTGAACACCCATGAAAAAGGATGTATGTGTATTGAGCACTTTAAATATATAAAGATAAACAGCTGAATGTGGTAAATAAGATTTTAGAAAAAAATTCAAATTGATAATAATACAAAAAAAGAAAATAAAACACGACCGATATAACATAATATTTTCAATAGTTTATATTATACAATGGAACGTAAATGGGTCTACAGACCAGATTACACCTGGGAGAAGTACAAAGGTTATTAAAGGAATATGAACCAATGATATTATGTCTACAACATGTCAATAATACAATACCAACAATAGGTAAATATACCTTAATATCAACATCACAGGAAGAAGAAGGAAATTTAGGTACAGCCATATATGTACATAACAAAGTATGTTATGATAAAGTACCAGTAAAAATTGCTGACCTCCAAATATCAGGTATTAGAATTCGAATTAAAAACGATAATTATATAATATATAATTTATACAATCAACCAAATAAACATTACGATATTGATAAACTTGGAGAATTTATTAAAAATATCAGAACCTAAGAACCTAATAATATTAGGGGATTTTAATGCTCACAACCCAATATGGGATTGTAACTCTTCAAACTCAAATAGAACAGGAAGTAAAGTGGAACAACTTATAGATTCAAATGACATGTGTTGTATAAATGATGAAGAAGTTAGCACATATTATTCAAAAACGCATGGAACATTTTCCTCTGTAGATTTAACTCTCTGTTCAACAAGTATAGTTGACAAATTAGATTGGAACATAATTGATGACTTGTACACCAGTGATCATTTCCCAATATTAATTTCCTTTTTACAAAATAATCCAGCAAAACATGTTCCTCACAATAACATTTATAAAGCAGATTGGGAGCAATATGAAATGCATACAAGAAGTATACCGCCATTTGAATATCTGAAAGATCATAATGAAACTAATAAGTTTCTTGTTAATTACATCAAAGATGCTGCTGATAAAGCAATACCAAAATCAAAACCCCATCCAACAAAACACAAAGTTCCGTGGTGGTCTGAAAAGCTAACAGGATTAATAAATATAAACACTCTATAGGGAGACGATTGGATAATTTGAATAGAAAGTTCAGTAAAATAAATAAAACATCAATATTAGAAGGTACTTTACAAAAAATGACAATATTGTTGCTAGAAATTGATGCATTGAAGCCTATATACAACAAAGTATCTGCAAAATTCCGAAAGGAAGTAATTCAAGGAAGAATAATTTCATGGAGGAAATATGTTTCAGATATCTCTAATAATACTCCCATACAAAAAATATGGGAAAAATTCAGAAAAATAAATGGTACCCATGTGAAACCTCCCAGACATGCCATATTAAAAGACGGAAAAAGAATACTCGATCCTAAAGAAATAAGTAACATAATAGGAGAAAACTTAGCTAATGTAAGTTGTGATAGAAATTTAGATGACCACTTCCGCACAAAGAAAAATAATATAGAACTAATAGCAATAAATTTTGAAACAATAGAAGACATATATTATAATAGGAAATTTAATATGGAAGAGTTAGAATATGCTCTCACTAACAGCAATAAATCTGCTCCTATAGGTGACAATATTTGTTTTGAGATGATCTGCCACTTAGCACCTCTGGCAAAGACATACTTGTTACAATTTTATAATCATTTATGGCTTAGAAATTTATTTCCTGATGAATGGCGTAAAGCAATAATAATTCCTATCCCCAAACCTGGAAAAGATCCAAGTGATGCAAATAACTACAGACCAATTTCTCTAACAAGTTGCTTATGCAAATTACTAGAAAAAATGGTAAATGCTCGATTAACATGGCACATTCGAGAAAATAAAATCTTTACTCCCACTCAATTCGGGTCACAGTGCAACAGATCTACGTTAGATTCTCTCTCTAACCTCGAAGACCATATACGAAGAGGATTTGAACGAAAGCAAATAACTGTAGCAGTCTTTTTTGACATTGAAAAGGCTTACGATACTACCTGGAGGTACCCTATATTAAAAAGTTTACAAAATAACAACATCCGTGGACATTTACCTATATTTCATCCAAAATTTTTTAACAAATCGTAGTTTTCAAGTGAGAATTGATGATGTATTGTCAAGAACATTTCCACTTGAAAATAGTGTTCCACAGGGAAGTGTCCTTAGTGGCACACTGTTTACCCTTGCAATCAATGATATCAATAAAAATCTGCCTACTGGAATTAAAAGCAACCTATACATGGATGATTTTGCGATATATTATTCAGCCTCTCGTATTAAACATGCAAAACGCATCATTAATAAAAGTATAATAAAAATAAATGAATGGACCTCATCTGTAGGATTTAAGTTATCCATAAATAAGACTCAAGCAGTGGTGTTTTATAAAGATAAAAGGTGGATGAATGGTGAAGTGATAGATTTAAAAATCAGAAATCTTAGTATACCAATTAGACAAACTGCAAAATTTTAGGTTTAGTGTTTGATACTCACTTAAACTGGAAACCTCACATAACATACTTGAAATCAAAATGTAAAAAAGCATTAAATCTAATTAGAAAATTATCAAACACATTGGGGAGCCGATAGACAAACCCTTACATTACTGTATAAAGCAACAGTCCCTGTCTATAATTGATTACGGTAGCGAAGTATATGGCTTCTGCGTCAGACGCAACACTGAAAGCATTGGACCCAGTTCATAATGAGGGCCTTAGAATATGTTCAGGAGCCTTTAAATCATCACCGACATCTTCTTTACAGGTTGAATGTGGTGAACTACCTCTCTCTCTCCATAGAGAGCTTGTAATAATGAAGAGTGCTTGAGAATCAAGACAAGCGATTCTCCAACAAAAAAATTATTTGAACAAAGAGATATTTTTATTAACAATCATCCACCCCCTTTTCCAATTAGAGCTAGACGACTGTTTGAGTCACTAAATGTAAATATACAAATTCCTCCAGTAGTAAAATTACCTCCGCCTTGGACAATGAATAAAATGAAAACTTGCACACAATTGAAATATTTATCAAAAAAATACTATATACGCCATCACACCATAGACAACATACAATAGAGCATATAAACCGAAAAAGGTCCACATTATGCAATATACACAGATGGATCTAAATCGGAACATGGAGTGGGATATGCTGCAGTGTCCCAGGACAGATCATATCAGTTCTCTCTACCCAATACAGCTTCAATATTCACAGCGGAGCTTTGCGCAATAGCCTCAGCCATAAGATAATTAAAGAAACATCACTAAATAATTGTGTGATTTTTAGTGACTCAAGAAGTGCCATAGAAGCCATCCAGAGTTATAAACCAAAAAAATAATATTGTACAACAAATTAACTTATCACTTCACAAATTAGATATTATTGGGAAAAAAGTAGAAATATGTTGGATCCCTGCCCATGTAGGGATCAAAGGAAATGAAGACGCTGACAAAGCAGCCAAAGAAGCAAATCAAATGACAAGATCAAGTGTGAATCTCCCTATGAGTGATTATGTAACATACATAAAGATGGGTATTATAAGAAAATGGCAACATATTTGGAATGAAGAGTCAGAAAATAACAAATTAAAGCAAATAAAACCTGAAGTAGGAAAGTGGAGCTCATCATATCAGAGAGAAAGACATGAACAAGTAATTCTGACACGTCTCCGTATAGGCCATACCCGTCTGACACATGGACACTTAATGAGCAGCCCACGTAGCTCAGCTCCTGAGTGCGCAGAGTGCAGGGAGGTTATAACTGTCAAACATGTGTTGATCGAATGCCCAAAGTACAACCAGCAACGACTGTCGACACTTGGAAACAGATCTATGAAAGAAATCTTGTCAGAATCCTCTGCATTTTCAGTCATGCCCATTTTTTAAGTTCTTAAAGAAGTGCAATTTAGTTGATAAAATATAATCTAAGTAAACTTTGAAAAATACGAAAATTATTAGACTAATGATTTTAAAACAAAACTTTTAAATGTTACTTAACTTATTCTGATTTTATTCTGATGAAAATATGGATATATGAGTAAATGTATTTATAGTATGCATGTGTTCCTGTGTGAGTGTGTGCCTTTGTGCAAATTTTCACTCATTCGTCATCACACCGAAAAAACACTTCGGTTCCAGAGCTTTGCCTCTGGCCTAGACATGGTTTTTTTAAATTTTAATCTAATCCTTCGGGCCAGCCCTATGAGAGCTGAAAGTCAGCTCAGTGGTCTGGTTAAACTACTTTAATAATAATAATAATCATCCAATCGTCTTGCAATCTTAGATTCAGTACATCATACCGGTATACGCTTGGCAACAGGTGCCTTTCGATCTCTCCATCTTAAGTTTATTAATTGATGCGGGAGAAATCCCACTAGAGGTTATATCGCCAATCATCAATTATCAGATATGGTTTTAGGTTCAGAGAATCCCCAACTCTAAAGCCTTTGAAGCAGTAAATAGAAATTGTTTCAACAACTTTTATGAAAATCATCCAAGATTTCCTAAGCCTTTTAGTTTTAGAGTGAAAAAGATCTTGGAAAAAATGAATATGTCAAGAAATCCTGTATGTCCAGTTAATTTACAATTACCCAGCATGGAAATTACCTGTAATTAAATTTTGTAAATATTTTAAGGTATTAAAAGAGAAAAATCAGATACAGAAATCAGAGTATTATTTTTAGAACATGCTGCAGAGCACTCAGGCTCTACATTTGTTTTACTGATGGCTCCAAAACTGATGATGGAGTCGGATATGGAGTTTTTAGTGATGATTTTAGCCGCAGAGAAGCACTACCCATCATAGCATCGAACTTCACAGCGGAACTGTATGGAATTTTAACAGCATTGGAACATATTGCAACCTCCAGAATTCCCACTAACATCACCATCTTTTGTGATTCCAAAAGTGCATTACAGGCACTTGAAATTTTCAATACTGATCATCCAATTACATTGAAAATCTCACAGTGGGTATTTCTACATCAGCGTAGAGGGATTACTATATCTTTTTGCTGGGTCCCAGCGCACGTAAATATATATGGAAATGAAAAAGCAGACCAACTAGCTAAATCAGCAGCAACCAATATGATACCAAGACCAATTGCTGTACCATATAGAGACTTTTTTTCCTAGTATATCAAAGTTCATTGCAAGATTATGGGAACAGCAATGGAACGAAGCAGGACCAAATAAAATGAAAGAGTTTGCCAACCCGCTACACATGACCCTTGGAAATATGAATCTATGCCTAGGAAATGGGAAGTAACGATATGCCGCCTCCGTATAGGACATACAAGATTGACACATGGGTATCTCATGAGTGGTGAATACCAACCTTACTGTGATGACTGTCTCGTCGCGATGACTATTAAGCATTTGCTAGTTGAATGTCCTAGTCATCGGGAACTGAGAGAGCAGCACTTTAAAGACAAAAGAGATAGAGATGGTAATTACAGTTTGACAAAGATTTTGGGTGAAGAAGCGCAGTATGATTATGAGTGTGTGGTTGAATTTTTTCTAAAAGAAGTTGGAGTTTTTTAACGAAATTTAGGTATTTCGCTTTTATGTATGTGTGTAGTTTTTAGCTTTGGTTTTTAGAAAGAATGTATGGAAACGTGAATAAATGTATTTATTGCCTGTTTGTGTTCTAGTATGAAAGCCTTTGCCTCTGTGCAATTTTTTTTTAATCTAAATTCATTCATTATTATCCTATATGACCTGTTTGGTCCAAGCTCATGGCTTTTGGCCTTGACCTTGCATTTTATCTAATCCTTTGGGCCAGCCCCATGGGAGCTGAAGGTCAGCTCAGTGGCCTGGTTAAACTATTTTATAATAATAATAATAATTTAGCTTTGGTGGTGTTTAATGCGTAAGTAGCATCTTTGCGCTAGCTATAGTATAATAACTGATGCATAATTTTAAGAGTTTTTATGATGTGTGTGTGGATTTTTCCCAAATTGATTGTCCAAATGGCTTCATTCGGCGTCAATGATCCTGGTAGTCACGACGCCAGATAATTATTAATTATTCATTCATTCTTCATAAATCTATCAGACGTCAGATAGCAAGATGTTGATATAAACCTATACATCAGTTAACACTGCATTTGTATTTCTGTTCATCGTAATGTGTTACTTCCTTTGTGATTTGAACATTTTCTTTAGATAATCTATCATTGTTTTTGATATTCCAGTTAGCCTCTCGTGAAAGAGGCTTTTTAAGTTGCCTTTCTTACTCAGGGACTTTTAGTATATGATCAGATTCTTGTGATGAATTTTCATCACACTTGCAAAATTAGGCACACGACAACTCTCGATCCTCAAGAATGTTTTCCTCACTTATGCTGAAAAAGATACAACTTACGAAATACAATGTTGGTCTTGATTTGTCAGTGATGTTGGAAGTTCATGATGGAGAGCAAACTCGTCATATCCATTCAGGAATACAGAATGTTTTCAAGAATTTTTTCGTGGCTTTGGTCATGACTGATAGCCATGCTTTTTTGCTATAGGTTTTCGTCTCTTATTATTAATTTGTCTCACAATAACTCTGTGCTAATTTATTGGTCGTTTTTTTTATACTTCAACCAAAGAAACTGCTGAAAATGTTGCCAGAAGGTTTAATGGTACCAGAATTTCAGACAGTCAGCGTCTTCGAGTTGTTGTAAACAATTATCTTGATATAGAGGACACCAACGCTTATAATTTGTTCAGTTAAAAGACTCAAACATTTATAAGATCATAAGGGGGTAGGAATTGAATACTACACAAATACGGCAGACCCAACTCCTCCCTTTGCAAAATTAATCAGGTATTAATTCATTTATTTTATAAAAATGCTCAAAAGATGCCATGTTTCGAAGGTTTTCGGGATTATTTTAAGGACCACAAGAAGTTAACAATTAAACAGCGTTGAGATCTAGTAGTTCACCTTTACGTGCAAAATGTATTTTGACAACCATATTCAAGCTGGGACCAAAGAAGTAAATCATATAACCGCAGTAACACACACATGCACATATGTATATATATATATATATATATATATA
>NC_061110.1:68054000-68084000 GCF_015104395.2 Macrobrachium nipponense | reverse complement strand
AACCATCTCCAGGGACTGGCTCATCGGAATCCAGGGGGAGCTGGTTTTCTGGGGGTGGGACTCCTGGCTTTTGTCCGGAAGCCCACCAATACGTTTGTGGTGGGGAGTTGATTCCCATTAGTGGAATCAGAGCTCCCAGCAGGTGGATTGGCTTATACCTGGGCCACCACAAACATATTGGTGCTATCCTGTATGGGTAGGGTATGGGGTGGACCATTGGGAGTCAACTCTCACTAGTGCCATTGGTGGAGAATGTGAATACCTGAGTGACTCACGATACTTTCTTGATATAACCAAGTAGTAAGAGTTTTATTTTTTTTTTAGTAAACCAAATATGGATCCGGACCATGAACCTACATCCCCTGGGAAAATGGACTCACTGGCACCGTTGACGACTTCTGGCTCAAACAAAGACCATTCTTTGAACCCCCCAGATGCCAATAATAGTAGAGTGACGCATTTGAAAGTTATACATATGAAAAATATTCCACTTCAGTGTAACTATGAAGATATCTCGACATCTTTGAACATGTTTGGCAATATAGCAGAGATTCGTATGAACTTTCTTGACACAGAAGGAAAATGGGAAGCTTGGATAACATTTGATAAACATGAAGATGCTTTTAAAGCAACCTGTAGTATTGATACCTTGAATGTATGTAACTCATTAGTTAAAGGAGCCTTGACGGATAAAGCCCCAAGAAACTTAGACATTTATAAACCTGAAGAATGGAATCCAATCAACTCCAATAGTAGCAACGTTGACAAAATAAGAGTCCCCCAACCTCCTAAATGGCTGGTAGTTAAAGCCAAGGAGGAGAACTTCAACTATTACAAGTTCA
Source organism: Macrobrachium nipponense (assembly GCF_015104395.2). NCBI lineage: Eukaryota > Metazoa > Arthropoda > Malacostraca > Decapoda > Palaemonidae > Macrobrachium > Macrobrachium nipponense. Next base: position 68,083,158 of record NC_061110.1, on the reverse strand, counting down.
GTAGGTACCTTCAGCAAAAAATAGGTGGCATAATGAGTGGTGACATTACTAGATTTGGTAAGAGCTCTGTACTTATTCATGCAAAATCTAAAACTCAGTCACAGATGCTAACAATGATGAAAGTTGATAACAACGATATAATAGAGAAAATTAGTCCTCACCTAAATTTTAGCTATGGAAGAGGTGTTGTTTTTTATAGAGATTTGTACGAGTTTACTGAAGAAGAAATTTTAGATATGTGTGAAAAAGGTCCCAAATGGCAACATGATGATTTTTACTTTTGAAGACAGTAATGTACCATCTCATTATTATGTAATAGGAAAATGAAAGAAGTGGCGAGTTAGACCTTTTCAACCAAAAGCATTACAATGTTTTAATTGTTTTAAATTTGGTCATCCATCTAAAGTTTGTAAAAATAATAAGATGTGTAATAATTGCTTTTGGCCTTGACCTTGCATTTTATCTAATCCTTTGGGCCAGCCCCATGGGAGCTGAAGGTCAGCTCAGTGGCCTGGTTAAACTATTTTTTAAAAATAATAATAATTTAGCTTTGGTGGTTTTTAATGCGTAAGTAGCATCTTTGCGCTAGCTATAGTACAATAACTGATGCGGAAATATAAGTTTTTATGATGTGTGTGTGGATTTTTCCCAAATTGGTTGTCCAAATGGCTTCATTCGGCGTCAATGATCCTGGTAGTCACGACGCCAGATAATTATTAATTATTCATTCATTCATTCATTATCCGAATTGCCCTCTAAAATATCATGAGTGGGGATGATTGGCATACTAGTTATACCCTCGGTCCTATCAAGCGGATTTTGCTTACACTTGAGCCAATTATGTTATGATAGAGCCATCCCTCCGGGGTAGGATAGAGAGTGGACATATGGGAGTTGGTCTCAGCTATGTGTCCTTGGTGAAGGGGAAGTCTCTGTGAGGAGACCCAGTTTTTTCCATGACTTGCAGTTGGTTTCTCTGTAATTTCAAAAAACCGAAAAAATGGAAATAACTATGGAACTCAATCCCCTGGAAAATGTGGCCCCTTGACACTAAATTCCCATCTGACCCTGTACACGAACAAGGACACCCTTTTGGACATTTCAACCCAAAATATACCAACTATGGAGCCTTTTATTAGGCCTAAAAGATTTGTCAAAAGAAAATTCCAGCATAGCCCTTCTCTATCTTTATTTGATTCACTTTTTGGAAAGGACAGTTGGACAAGATTTTTGACAATAGAAAGTGAAAACAAAATTTAAAATTTAAATGAGGAAATTATTTACTGACCAGATACCCAACAGGAAACATGAAATTTCGTCAAACACAAACCAATACATGGATAGTGGAAACCACTACCAAAGATCAATCAGAAAATTACTTACAAATTGCGAATATAGATAACACAAAAATAAAAGTCACCAAACATAGTTAATAAACTTAATAGTATATATGGTACTATAATCCTGCCAAATAACGATGACGAATTAATATATAGAAATATTTTGATTGACTCACTTAAGAAAAGATACAAAAACATTGAAGAATGTGACATCTATGATATCCCAAGTACGAAAAATTCAAAGATAAAAATACATATAGCTAAACAAAAATTTAAAGGAAACGAACTCCCTTTAACAATTAAAGTATTAGGGCAGACGAGAGAGTTGAGACCATATATCCCTTAACCACTACAGTGCAAATCATGTAGTAAATATGGCCATTCAAGTAAAAATTGTAGAGAAGCTCCAAGATGTGCATGTTGTGGATCATACAACCACACAACAAAATGGGACTGTGAAAACCCAATTTGCATAAATTGTGGTCAGAATCACCACTCAAGATCAAAAGAATGCGGATATTACTTATACAACACTGAACTAAAAATCTTACAAGAAAGAAGTGGAATGTCAATGAGAGAAGCTAAGATAGAACTAAAAGTAAGAGGTTTACAAGATCCAGCAAGGAAAAACACATATAAAAGGTAGTAAATAAAGAAGTGCAAAACCAAATTCCTACAAAATTATACAGTATAAATCAAACAAAAAATACTCATAATATAATGGACCAAAAGTCAAGCTCAGAAGCTACAGAACATATAAGTAACGCAAATTTATATAATATATTACCAACACCAGAAATGCATGAAGACACGATGAATTTGGAGGACAAGCAAAATACAAGAGCTAAGTCAAAAGACAAAAAACGATTACTTGAAACAACCTCACCCAAATCCAAAAAACAAATATAGTCAGTAAGACCAAAAAATCTATATGAAAAAAAAATATGAATACCGACAAGACAAAATCAACGAAAATTGCTTGCAAACAAAAAATGAAAAAAGAGAAACCCAAGTAAAAGAGAAAGTTAAAATATCAGATAAAAATGAAGAAATTATAGAAATAGAACCCAAGATCAAAAGCAATTTAAATGCACCTCTAATAAAAAGAACATCCGAGACTCTTCAGCCAATAAAGAAAACAACAGCAGAAATACATCACCCACCAAAAAGAAGAACAAAGTACAGCAAAATTATACAACTTCAATAAAATACAAAGTATAGTTAATGCCCTGCACTCTCACTTGAAAGACCGCTGTTTGATCCCATGGTAAGTCAGAAATGTATATATTAAATAATGTATATATATATTATATATATATATATATATAATATTATACATGTATATATATGATATATCATTATATATATCTATCTATATATATTCTATATTATATATATATATTACATGTATATATATATATATATATATATTATATATATATATAGTATTATATATATACATATATATGATATATATATATATATATATACTATATATAATACAGATATATTTAAAAAAAAAATTAACTAAATTCACAAGAAAATGTCGGACCTTGTAGTGATTACCTTCACTACATGCCAGAACCTACAGCTGGTTCCCATCAGTCACAACCCTCTTAAGTTGAGACTGAGTTGCGCATTTCCAACCTATGGCTGAAACTGCGTAGCGGGAAAGGAGGGCTTTCGAACTGGGAGAATTATCTCCTAGTTTGAATCTAAATGTCTCAATTTTTCTCTTATTTGATTTTCTTTCAATCTCTTACTTTACATCACTCAGTTGCTCCTCCTAGCTGTCCTTCTCTTCATTAAAACTCTTGTGCAGGTTAGATAGGAGCTTGGTCTCTGATCTTAGGCTTTACTTTGATTCAAATGGCAGGGACTATAGTGATTTGGTCTGCCACTTGAATATGTTTGGACCTTGAGGATATTGATGTGATTCTACATCAATATTTATTGGGGCGGGGTTACCGGTGGGGACTACCTACGGAATCTGGGGAGGTATAATCTCCATGGTAGGACTCTCGGCAATTTATCCGAATTGCCCCTCGAGTAGGTTCCTTCACGTGGTGAGGGGGTAAGGGATCCTGCCTTCACTCGTGTGAAGGCCGGATCCTGACGGAACGCCTACAAACTTTTGGCAATAAATGGTGTGGACATTTCCACTTTCGTCTAATTTAACTACTAAGGTGAGTCTGAGAAGGGATCGTTGGTTAGGAAGGGTTTGCATTTGAAGCTAATAGTGAGAGTTGTGGTGGTTGAGTCACCACCTGATATGGTTTGGACCTGAGAGTAAGTAATGGGATTTTCCCATTGCTATCTTGAGGGCGGAACCATCTCCAGGGACTGGCTCATCGGAATCCAGGGGGAGCTGGTTTTCTGGGAGGTGGGACTCCTGGCTTTTGTCCGGAAGCCCACCAATACGTTTGTGGTGGGGAGTGATTCCCATTAGTGGAATCAGAGCTCCCAGCAGGTGGATTGGCTTATACCTGGGCCACCACAAACATATTGGTGCTATCCTGTATGGGTAGGGTATGGGGTGGACCATTGGGAGTCAACTCTCACTAGTGCCATTGATGGAGAATGTGAATACCTGAGTGACTCACGATACTTTCTTGATATAACCAAGTAGTAAGAGTTTTATTTTTTTTTTAGTAAACCAAATATGGATCCGGACCATGAACCTACATCCCCTGGGAAAATGGACTCACTGGCACCGTTGACGACTTCTGGCTCAAACAAAGACCATTCTTTGAACCCCCCAGATGCCAATAATAGTAGAGTGACGCATTTGAAAGTTATACATATGAAAAATATTCCACTTCAGTGTAACTATGAAGATATCTCGACATCTTTGAACATGTTTGGCAATATAGCAGAGATTCGTATGAACTTTCTTGACACAGAAGGAAAATGGGAAGCTTGGATAACATTTGATAAACATGAAGATGCTTTTAAAGCAACCTGTAGTATTGATACCTTGAATGTATGTAACTCATTAGTTAAAGGAGCCTTGACGGATAAAGCCCCAAGAAACTTAGACATTTATAAACCTGAAGAATGGAATCCAATCAACTCCAATAGTAGCAACGTTGACAAAATAAGAGTTCCCCCAACCCCTCCTAAATGGCTGGTAGTTAAAGCCAAGGAGGAGAACTTCAACTATTACAAGTTTCAGTAGGTACCTTCAGCAAAAAATAGGTGGCATAATGAGTGGTGACATTACTAGATTTGGTAAGAGCTCTGTACTTATTCATGCAAAATCTAAAACTCAGTCACAGATGCTAACAATGATGAAAGTTGATAACAACGATATAATAGAGAAAATTAGTCCTCACCTAAATTTTAGCTATGGAGAGGTGTTGTTTTTTATTTTATAGAGATTTGTACGAGTTTACTGAAGAAGAAATTTTAGATATGTGTGAAAAAGGTCCCAAATGGCAACATGATGATTTTTACTTTTGAAGACAGTAATGTACCATCTCATATAGTAATAGAAAATGAAAGAGTGCGAGTTAGACCTTTTCAACCAAAAGCATTACAATGTTTTAATTGTTTTAAATTTGGTCATCCATCTAAAGTTTGTAAAAATAATAAGATGTGTAATAATTGCTTTTGGCCTTGACCTTGCATTTTATCTAATCCTTTGGGCCAGCCCCATGGGAGCTGAAGGTCAGCTCAGTGGCCTGGTTAAACTATTTTTTAAAAATAATAATAATTTAGCTTTGGTGGTTTTTAATGCGTAAGTAGCATCTTTGCGCTAGCTATAGTACAATAACTGATGCGGAAATATAAGAGTTTTTATGATGTGTGTGTGGATTTTTCCCAAATTGGTTGTCCAAATGGCTTCATTCGGCGTCAATGATCCTGGTAGTCACGACGCCAGATAATTATTAATTATTCATTCATTCATTCATTATCCGAATTGCCCTCTAAAATATCATGAGTGGGGATGATTGGCATACTAGTTATACCCTCGGTCCTATCAAGCGGATTTTGCTTACACTTGAGCCAATTATGTTATGATAGAGCCATCCCTCCGGGGTAGGATAGAGAGTGGACATATGGGAGTTGGTCTCAGCTATGTGTCCTTGGTGAAGGGGAAGTCTCTGTGAGGAGACCCAGTTTTTTCCATGACTTGCAGTTGGTTTCTCTGTAATTTCAAAAACCGAAAAAAATGGAAATAACTATGGAACTCAATCCCCTGGAAAATGTGGCCCCTTGACACTAAATTCCCATCTGACCCTGTACACGAACAAGGACACCCTTTTGGACATTTCAACCCAAAATATACCAACTATGGAGCCTTTTATTAGGCCTAAAAGATTTGTCAAAAGAAAATTCCAGCATAGCCCTTCTCTATCTTTATTTGATTCACTTTTTGGAAAGGACAGTTGGACAAGATTTTTGACAATAGAAAGTGAAAACAAAATTTAAAATTTAAAATGAGGAAATTATTTACTGACCAGATACCCAACAGGAAACATGAAATTTCGTCAAACACAAACCAATACATGGATAGTGGAAACCACTACCAAAGATCAATCAGAAAATTACTTACAAATTGCGAATATAGATAACACAAAAATAAAAGTCACCAAACATAGGTAATAAACTTAATAGTATATATGGTACTATAATCCTGCCAAATAACGATGACGAATTAATATATAGAAATATTTGATTGACTCACTTAAGAAAAGATACAAAAACATTGAAGAATGTGACATCTATGATATCCCAAGTACGAAAAATTCAAAGATAAAAATACATATAGCTAAACAAAAATTTAAAGGAAACGAACTCCCTTTAACAATTAAAGTATTAGGGCAGACGAGAGAGTTGAGACCATATATCCCTTAACCACTACAGTGCAAATCATGTAGTAAATATGGCCATTCAAGTAAAAATTGTAGAGAAGCTCCAAGATGTGCATGTTGTGGATCATACAACCACACAACAAAATGGGACTGTGAAAACCCAATTTGCATAAATTGTGGTCAGAATCACCACTCAAGATCAAAAGAATGCGGATATTACTTATACAACACTGAACTAAAAATCTTACAAGAAAGAAGTGGAATGTCAATGAGAGAAGCTAAGATAGAACTAAAAGTAAGAGGTTTACAAGATCCAGCAAGGAAAAACACATGTAAAAGGTAGTAAATAAAGAAGTGCAAAACCAAATTCCTACAAAATTATACAGTATAAATCAAACAAAAAATACTCATAATATAATGGACCAAAAGTCAAGCTCAGAAGCTACAGAACATATAAGTAACGCAAATTTATATAATATATTACCAACACCAGAAATGCATGAAGACACGATGAATTTGGAGGACAAGCAAAATACAAGAGCTAAGTCAAAAGACAAAAAAAGATTACTTGAAACAACCTCACCCAAATCCAAAAAACAAATTATAGTCAGTAAGACCAAAAATCTATATGAAAAAAAAATGAATACCGACAAGACAAAATCAACGAAAATTGCTTGCAAACAAAAAATGAAAAAAGAGAAACCCAAGTAAAGGAGAAAGTTAACATATCAGATAAAAATGAAGAAATTATAGAAATAGAACCCAAGATCAAAAGCCATTTAAATGCACCTCTAATAAAAAGAACATCTGAGACTCTTCAGCCAATAAAGAAAACAACAGCAGAAATACATCACCCACCAAAAGAAGAACAAAGTACAGCAAAATTATACAACTTCAATAAAATACAAAGTATAGTTAATGCCCTGCACTCTCACTTGAAAGACCGCTGTTTGATCCCATGGTAAGTCAGAAATGTATATATTAAATAATGTATATAATTATATTATATATATATCTTATATATATATATCATATATAATAATAACTGTCTATATATATATATATATATATATATATATATATACATGTATATATTATATAAATATATTATAATATAATATACTACATATATAATCTAATGAAAGAAGCCCATAAAAATGCCAAAATATAGAAAATAAGCACTATATTTCAGAGACTACTGTCTCTCTCTTCAGGTAGGTAATGAATGAGAAAAGATACAGGGAAGGTGGTATTTTTACCAAGAGGCCCATCCACAGTTAGCTCTTTTATTGTCATCCCAACTGATAATTCTTCTTTAATCTTCTTAAGCGTTGGTTGAAGGATTATTTTATCTAAGATAACTGAATCCCATGTGCCCTTGAGATGTTCATCACCTGTCTTTGTTTAATCAAGGCTAACTCTATCATCTGGCTTCTGTACTGAGATTTGCTGCTTTAAATTATATGTGACAAATTCCAGTTAATTCTGTGGTTATGGTTTTTTATAAGGTTAAAAATAGCTGAGCTCTGTTGTCCACATATGGTCAGAATACCTTAAAGACGAAACCTGCTTGCGGATTAGTTTTAATTCCTTTTCCAGGAAATCTGGGGAAAAAATTTGTAATGCCCCTAAGAATAGCTTGCTGTCTACGCCTATCTTCATAGAAGTGTCATGATAACTAAAGTAGTGAATGTATGAAATTTACAATGTTGGTTTTCTGCATATGGTAAATTTGTATTCTGTCATGTCCCTAATTGTTACAACATCAAGAAAAGGAATTTTGTTGTTTATTTCCCATTTAACTTAAAATTGATGCTGGGTACTAATGTGTTTAATTTTGAAAGGAATATGTTGAAATTGCTCCACCAATTATCCAACAATATTAGAATATTATCTACATATCTCATACACAGCATGTTTTTGGGTTTTATTGCATTCATTACTATAGTTTTAAAGTATTCCATGTATAGATTGGCTAAAACAGGACTTAAATGTCTACCCATGCTACACCCGAATTTTTGCTTATAGAATGACCCCCTGAAGGAAAATATGTTATTAGATACACATAATTCAACTAACTGTATCATTTTGTCAAAGAGCCAGTGGGAAATGATCTTGATTTGGGGACTAATTTTTCCCTCTAAAACTGTAAAACTTCCTGTACTGGTATTTTTGTGAATAGGGAATCTACATGAAGGCTAAAAGGTTTTTTTTTTGTGAAGTGATAATATGTGCTTATCTGAATTTGTGACAAAAATCTTCCGAATGTTTAATGTGACTGGGAGAAAGTCCTAAGAAAGTGGAAAGGAGGCCAGCTAACCATTTAGAAATGTTAAAATTAAAAGCTCCAGCTTTTAATTTCTTGTGACTTTTGGGAACGTAAAAAAAGTAAGGTAGTTTTGGGTTAATGACTAAATTTCACCAATATTTCAATGCTCTTTTTGTCTTGGGCAATAAATTTTACTTTCCTAAAAAAAATCAGTGGGGATGGTTTGGATTGGATTTTCGATCAATTTGTTGTAAGTGTTTTTGTCGCTAAGGAGCTGGTTAAATTTGTCTAGTTTGAAGTATTTGTCATTGATTATAATTCTGCTGTCTTTGTCTGACCTACTTATTGCAACATCTAACTTTTTTTAGGTTATCATGTATACAGGGAACAGGATATTTCTTATTATGGTCAATTAAAAGATTTCGTAAAACGCCTTTTAAACATTTCTCTTCACGGCTGTAATTTTTATCCGATATGAATTTGTCAAAGGCAACTATAAAGTCTAGGTTATCTTTACGGTCTGGCATAAGGGCAAAGGGTAAGCCTAGATTTAAGATTAATTGTTGGTTTACAGTAAGGGGGTGTTAGATAAATTTAAAACTTTATCTTGTTGTTCAAGATTATTCCAGGCGCTATTGTTTATGTAGTTATTTAACTTACGGGAAAGTCTGTTGGAATGAGTCTCGCAATTATAGGCAGCAAAATCGTAATCATGGACAAAGACTTCTACCTCGACATACTCAACTAACTCTGTAGTGAAACAAATGCTTACGACAAATTGACAAAGAATCCCCTCTAAAACGTCACCACAGAAATTTTCTAGGAAAGTAAGATTAATTGGCCAAGACAAAAAGAACATTGAACTATTGGAGAAACTTAAAATCAGTAACCCAAAACTACCTTACTTTTATGGCCTTCAAAAACTCACAAAGACCCATCATCTCATGTGCTGGAGCTTTCAATTATAAAATTTGTAAATGGTTAAGCTGGCCTCCTTTCCCCTTTCTTAGGCACTTTTTCTCCCAGTCATTAAGCATTCGGAAGATTTTTGTCACAAATTCAGAGCACATATTACCACTTCACAACAGAAAACCTTTTAGCCTTGATGTAGATTCCCTATTCCCAAAAATACCATTACTGAACATTTTACAGTTTTTGAGGGAAATATTAGCCCCCTATCAAGATCATTTCCCACTGGCTCTTTGACAAAATGATAAAGTTAGTTGAATCGTGTATCTAATAACATTTTCATTCGGGGAGTAATTTCATAAGCAAAAATTCGGGTGTAGCAAGGGTAGCCCTTTAAGTACTGTTTTAGCCAATCTATACATGGAATATGTTGAAACTATAGTAATAATAAGTGCAATAATACCCAAAAACATGCTGTTGATGAGATATGTAGATGATATGGCAACATTTTTGGATAATAGGTGGAGAAATTTCAATGAATTCCTTTCATAATTAAACGCTAGTGTCCAGCATCAAATTTAAAGTTGAATGAGAAACAGACAAAAAAATTCCTTTTCTTGATGTTTTCATAATTAGAGACACGATAGAATACAAATTTACCATATACAGAAAACCAACATTGTTACTTTCATACATTCACTACTTTAGTTATCATGACATTTCTATCAAGATAGGTGTAGCCAGCAACCTCTTCTTAAGAGCCTTAATAATTTGTTTCCCAGATTTCCTGAAAAAGGAATTTGAACTAATTTGTTAGCAGCTTTTGTCTTTCAGGTATCCTGACCATATAACAGAAAGTGGTTCATAAAGCAAATATAATTTTTTACCTACCCCCTGTTGTGAACCGAGAGAGGTCCGCTCCAAGTTCGATATGAAAGTAAAAAAAAGAATTCAACACCAACAGTTGAAACTGGGGATACGAGTATAGAAAGAAACACTAACAGATCAAAGGTTTATTTACAAGCTTACTAACAAACATAAATGCAGAATGGTTTCTCCTATTTACATACCACAAGTAAATCTTACAATGCGGGAACTGGGAAAACAGTGGGGTAATGAAAATACTTGCTGGCAAGTTTTGCGCTGTTGGAGATCAATGCTCGAAGTGGTGGCTTCACAAAAGGAGAACTGTAATTGCAGACGTCTTCTTGACTCCGTATTGCAGAAAACAATGTCTACTCTTGATACTCGAAGGGCAGGAACTCCTCGAAACCTCTTGTAGAACGTTTCTGCTCTTAAGGCTTGCTCAACGTCAAAACACCTCGGTCGTTCTCTCTAACTGGACGACTTGACCAGATTCAGATCAAACTCTCGAGCACCTTTTCCTATCTGATCCTTCATCTGTTTCTTCTTCTCTTATCTCTCTCTGATGATCTCTGCTCTCTGCTGGTCTCTAACTGATGATCTCTGCTCTCTCACTGATGATCTGATCTCTCCTACTTCGGCAGTTGTATTTATACAGCAACCTGGGGGCGGGGCCTACCAGCGAACGTCACAGGCTCCCGAGATGACCGGAACTTCTTAGAAGGATCTCGACGAAGTATTGCATCAGAAATCGCGGCGTTTTACACGACACGTCGGCGCCTGTCGAGTTCCATACCCAACCTGACGTTTCTAGAACAATCATGAGAACAGGCACCTCCAACGCGTGCGCGGATGCATCCTTGTTGTAGACCTACTTGAAGAAAATGTATTTTCATTTCCTTTACTTATTCGTCGCTATGAAGCAATTACCATGACACCCCCTCAAGACAAGACGAGAGAGGCACCCAACAATAATACAATAAAAATCCTTCATCTGGACAGGATTAAGACGGTGACCCAGACCCTTGGAAAATCTAACTCTTTTGCCTTCACCTACCCAAATCCCCTAGCCAAGCCACTGATTAATATATATAATATATATATATATATATATATATATATATATATGTATGTATGAATGTATGTATGTATGTATGTATTTATGTATATGAAAGTCCTTTAGAGTATCCTATTTAGTTAATCACGGCGTCAATAACCTAGATGTTTTGACACCACTTTTAGTAACCATAAATCAATCAATTATTTTCAGCGTATCTGTGGTTGGTTACCTGAAAAATGAATCACGAATTCAAATAATTTATATGTCTGATTCATAAATGGTATTACAGGCCTAACTGGAGTATACATTTTGTTAGTACAATTTCGGGAGACAATATAATTTCCGAAAGATATGACGCACTAAACTGTTTAGAGTTCTGTCTGGCGATGGTCTTTTTCTGTTTTGATTTCCTAGATATTAAATGAACAACAACTTATATTTTCTAGCTGCTTTGATATCATTTTTCCTCCCATATAACTGGAGCAGGTTCTAGTAATATGTATATCATATTTATATGATCAAAATTGTAATCTACTTTGTTGTCACAGCTCTATTTCCGTAGGTGAGTTTATTAACACAACGGCTTCATTATGGCATAAATCTTTGTCTAAATATAATATTTCATTCCAGTCGTAGCGTTGTTGTTCTTTTCATCAATGTTGAAAGACCAGACCATGTGCTAGATTTCTTTTAACTCTACAATGATGATAACTTTCTAGAATTTTAAATTGAGACAACAATTTACATTCCGTATCTTATACGATAATAATGAAAATAAAAATGCCATTTCGTTACCAGACAATTCTATCTAAACACGTGATTAAAGCAAAAGAAGATCGCTTTCAAAGCAAATAAATATTGATAATTGTGAAATACGGATGTATTACGGCAGCAACTGGGTATATTTATTTCTCTTTCTTTCACTCCAGTATCATGTCTATGGAGGTAATTTCTGACATGGCAAGTTGAACGTCCTCCACAAAATAACATGCTGTTATGCTGCATTTCTGAACAGAATGAAAGAAATTTGTTCTCAAATAATGAAAGAAATTTGTTCCTTCAAATAAATAGTATTTGCTAAGATTCATATGTACACCATAAAACATCGTATTTGCTAACCGATTGCTCGGTCGAGACATCCATATTGTATCCAACGCCTTTTCGCACCTTAGCACACTGAAGGCAAGGACCTGTGCTAGCTTAAGGCCAGCTGATGTTATCCAATCAAGTAATCAAATTCCACAAAGCACTCCTTTAATGAACAGTTATTCTCTAGTATTTTCATCGTCCTTTCTTTTGGTCCATATGTAACTAAAATCCAGCAAACACACAACTCAGAGAGAGAGAGAGAGAGAGAGAGAGAGAAAATCCACGGACTGCTAACCCAAGATCTCTCGCTCTCGCACTTTCAAACACACGGACTCAGGATATCTTTAATATGCTAATGAAATCACTAGTTTCATTAATAAAGCCTACAAAGTTGCGTTATCACCCCATTAGAATAAACATAAATTAGGACGGATGCGTGAAAAAGTTCCAATAAATGGCGGATAAAGGACGGTAAGGGAAAAAGATCCGATAAGAAAAGAAACGAACACCAAAGTTCTAAATCGACCAAATGCAGAGTCTTAACGCTGATTGGTTGTCTAGTTGCCAAGTGACAGTTTTTCTTCAGCAGTAATAAATGTATGTGTTGTTGATATGAATAAATTCCACTGCATGGCAGCCAAAAAACGTTCTTGATAATAAGCATGGTGACTCACACCCAGAGGGCGTTGAGAAAATAGGAGGCCTAACGAGAGAAAGACTAAACTTTAGGAGGAATAAAAATGAGACTCTACGCGTGAATGGACAGCAGAAAAATGAGACTAGTTAGGAGGGGGAGGCAGAAAGGGAACGTTGGCCCCTACCAAGCAAGGGAGGGAAGAGGTGCTGGAAAGGAGAACGGCAATAATTCAGGAGAAAGGGGCTAACCATTAATCCTTCCGATAACATTCTAGATCATGAAGAATAGGAGTCCTTTCTTTTCTTTAAGGAACAACTCACTGGCAGACTAAAGAAAGGCTTTACCCACATTCGGTCGTCATGGCGCTTTTTTTCTTCTTTTTTCTCGTGGAACAAGGACAAACAGAAGACAGAGAAAGGCATGCTATAAAGCCATTTATTTATACGCATCCAATTTTCTTGACAGTCACAACACAGAGGGATAGTTCGCTCTGACTACATATTATAATAATAATAATAGACTGACAACATTCAGGTGAATCGAATACTGAAGCAATTCACACAAATCTCTTTCTTGTTAATTAATATTATTATTCTTTGTATCTCCATAGGAAGGCGAGGAAAGTAGTTTGATTATGGTGACTACCGCTGCTATGATAATGGTTATAGTGACTGGTTACTTCTTTATGTATGTATTTCTAAATGATACCTAATGTCTGTTTATCTATTTCCAGACATGTCCCTTCCATGAAATCAAATTCACTCGCATTTAGTTGTTATAGTAAATGTTATCCTTCTTTATACATTTATTTATTTAAATAATCTCTTGCGTTCCCTCCCCAAGTGAGTGTGATATAGTCTTTGATTAAATTATAAAGGAAGATTTTCCTTTTGTTATGACAAGTATCTCGCTCCTGAAGACGGTTGCTCTGTTGGAATCGTGAGTGCAACAAATTTTGTGTTACACATTTTTGCCGCCTTTGATATAAAATAAATAGATAAAAATAAAATGGTTACAAGGTGTGAATACTGCTCAATTTTGAGAAATGTTTGCCAACTTCAGTTTTCTTATGTATTTTCTTTTTGATTAATAAAAAATGTAATATCCAGATGTAACATGTTACCTTATGATTCCCTAAGCAACATTCAGTATAGACAACAAAAAGCTTCTAGAAGAAAAGAAACGTAGTTTTACAGTTTTCAGATTAAATCCGATAATTCACCAATTCAAGCAATATCTAATTTTTCACCTAGGATAATGTGCCTACTGGACAAAGACAGTGAGATCAATACAGTTTCTCCCGGAACAGAAAAGGAAGGCTTTGAGCAAGCTTTTAGATATGTTCTATACGAATCAAAAAGGAAACAAAAGCTGTATAAGACAGACTAACCAACGATGAGTGGTACAGCTATTGCCTTGTTAAAAGATGCTAGAACTGAAGAGACAGTCCCACAGTTTATGAATAAGAAGAAAACCCAAACCGTTGGAACAAACACCAACCCTTTAAAAAAATTGAGAATCTACGGCAAAGGAAACGTGTGGCCAAAAATATGAATTACTTTCAGCCATTACTAAGCATAAAAGTGATATTCGATTCTAGTGAAATTCAACTTTTCTGTATTTGTGAGATAGGAATATCGTAAGAATTCCTCGGTACAGCGAATTTTCCCACATCATGTATCTGTTTCGGGTATACGAATAATGCACTCTACCACAGTAATCGCATGGAATCAAATAGTACCTGCATTTACAAGTTCAAAACCTGTAACGAGATTGATAGTGTATTAAAGAAAAAAAAACGCACGAGTTATAAGGCTGTACATTTAGTGATCTTCGTGGTGAATGTATAAAAAAAAATTGCTCTTACAACATCAAACAAGAGGTTAGTCTTAATCGGTGTTTAGTAATAAAGTATGTTTCGCATACCGGAAAGGAAAGAATTAAGATTCGTATTAATGCAGCTTTTAAAAAGCTGGTTGTTCAGATATTGAATGGCCAAGATAATCAGAAATGTTTTCATACGCTCTGGAAATTTCTGTTTTCATAAATATATATATCTCTTAATATAGGTAAAATCTTAATATTATTGTTGTATTGTGCATGCTTTTCCCACAAAATACAACATACACTAATCCAAGGTATTTAGAGAAAGAGGTAGCTTCATCCTGGTAATACAAACCAAAATATGATTTTTACCTGTTTGTTTTTCAAGTTTTGCTATAATAAAAATGGCTTCGTAAGCTTAAAGGAAAGTTTAGATTTTTTGTTGCACACCTGATACAGAAAAAAAACCGTAATTGAAAACTGCTTTTTGTCCTGATTGGCTAGCTATGAGTGACGTCACTAAGCTCCTCCTCATTTATACCATGCTCGTCGTCTTTCAGTAGTCAAAGCGGGAAGGCGGTCTTTTTAACTATGTTGACATTTTAACATGGCTAAATTATGTTGTACTGTTCCAAATAAATCAGAAAAACATAAGGAAATTTGTACAGTTTCATTGCTTCCAAGAAATATTTCCACTGGTGACGTCATATCTATAGTATGACGTCTTCATGTTGTTAGCAAACCAATTTCCGTCAATCAGGCTTGGAGAAATTACATTACCAATCAAATTATCAAATTACAATTACAACTAAAATTAATATTAAATAGAAATAAAGAATTGCAAATACAATTACCTTAAAAATATGTAATTAATTTTATTTCAATTAAATTGCTATTACAATTACAACAATCTGCCGTCAATGCACAGCCCTAGTGCAAAGGGGGCGTGGCTTAGGCAGGCAAGAGATGCCGACTAGTTAATTTCCTTCGCTCCAGATGCAATCACCTTACTTATAACCACCTTGCACTAATCCGCAATATTTAATTAATAAAACTGCAATATCAAGATGTCACCTTTATGATTCTGTATGCAACTAAAGAAAAGAAACAGTTATACAGTTTTCAGATTATGTAAAAAGTAAATAACGTAGTTTTACAGTTTTCAGTTTATATAAGTATGTAGATATGTATAACGTGTATGAAGAACATATGTGTTATCTATGCATGTTGGGTGAAAACATGATTTTTCATAAATGCTTGAAAAATTTGTACTGTTGAACATGTTTACGTTTGATTCTCAGTTATTATTGAGATCGGAAACTACTTGTCTTAACTGATGGCGAGAAAATCTTTTCAGTAAGAGAGAGGAAGAATAACTTATATAAACTAACTCTCACACGTATCTTATAAAAGAAGTGCCAACAACGAATGTTGAAACGTCTATTTATGACCTGGTGCTTTGGTTAGCCGAACCCAATTTGGTTAGAAATGGCTTATCAATGAACTGCCATTGTATTGGAGACAGTTTGGATTTCAGTTTTATGCTAAAACTATCGTTTACATTAATGTACTGTAAATGACGATTATATGATTTCCTTTTGAAGAATTTTTATCTATTTGTTAGCTTGTAGTTGAAGCAGTATCTCATGGATTTTTGGTGGGGTGAAGTACGTTTATCTTAAGAAAATGTGATTGTAACTCCTTGCCACAGAACTGAATAGTATCTCGCAAGAAATAGTAGTTGATAAGAGGTTTATTTATAATTTCGATTGTGGATGTGAACCTCTGAACGATTACGGCGTTGAAATTAATTCACATCCAATGAGAATAATCAATATAGTTATTTTATAATCAATGTAGTAATTTCATAATGAATGAAGTTATTTCATAATCAATGTAGTTATTTCATAACTACATTGATTATACTCATATGATATATTAAATTAATATTTGCATTTAATTCCTAAAATTAAATTATCATAATGTGAAGAACACGTCGCAATCATTGATAGTTCATAACCCAGAAATAGCGCCATTGATTTTTATATTAAACCGGTCAGGAAAAACGCATGCATAAAGAGATGTGAATTTATTTTCTCGAAACTTCGAAAAGCGTGGATGGCTTATCAAGGATATATTAAAAGCAAAGGTCTAATTAATTTGAGGGCTTGCCCTGGAAACGAAAATAGGCGAGTGAATGTGAATATGGACGTGGAAAGGGAAATTCCCCTGCAACCATAGCAATAGGAGAAACGCTTCCCAGCACCCACTAGGGAAAATATGGCGAATGCCGCCGTGGGTGAGAAATGTAATTTCCAGAGGAAATTAATTCCATGCCGTTCTTCTTCCTCGTTCGACAGGTGGCGGCAATAATTCATACCAGCTGGTGTGGCAGCAGCAGCTGCAACTTCCAACTATAAAGCTTGCCGTAATGTTTGAATATTTGAAGCTCTGCTGACACTTGATTGCTCCTGTGTTACTAAGATAGTTATGATGTTAGTCTACGCGGTTCCTTCCTGATTTTCTTATATTTCGGTAAATATTTGCGGTAAACCTCATAACACAAGGTTAAACAATGTATAACGCAGTTTTTCGGAGATACTATTCTTTATTAGAGCTATTTGATAACTGAAGACTATTGTTCGTTTTCATCTTTAATAGTAACATTTGTTTTTCACTAGTAAGGTGTTTACCATGTGAAGGGTTAGTTTCACGCAAAAAACAATGGCAGTATGGCATTTATTCTCTCACTGCTCTATGGGGGTTGAATATATAAACCCTTCATGTTTTACATAGAAGCCTCATAAGTACTAGTACATCGACCTGCTTTCTTAATTATATGTTTTTCTTCCACTTCCTTCATTTGTGTTACAACCCTTATCATTTCAACACTACTGCCTTCCTTTGTACTAAACTCTTTTGCTTTAATACAAATGCCATCGATTGAAAGAGAATTTAGTATGTCACCTCTATCCTCAAGCCATTTTATTGATTGCGGTCAATAATTTTTGTCAGCTAAAGTCCCCAGCCGCTGTCCTGAAACCAGTTAACTTTCGGCTCACATACAAATTAAGGCAGCAGCAAATCATTCAGGACCTTCGCTTCCCTATAGGTTGGGATGTCGTCTGAGAGATGATTGGGATTAGGGGGTTGCCTGTCTTATGGGTTTTCACTGTCCCTTAGTATATATACATATACATATATATATATTATATATATATATATATATATATGTGTGTGTGTGTGTGTGTGTGTGTGTGTGTGTTGTGTTGTTGTTATTGTTGTTGTTGTTTTCGAAGTATGCACTCCACAACTGATGTATTGGTTCGGATGAAATCTGCAATATGTGAAGCTTTTGGTAACAAACATCATCACATCATTGTTTTCTTTGATCAAGAGAAGCCGCATGATACAACATGGAGATATGGCATTTCAAGGGCCCTTTATGAATGTAACCTGAGAGGCAATTTGACCCTCTTTATCATGGCTTTTTTAGAAGTAGGTTATTTCAGGTTCAGGTTGGAGCAATAACGTCAGAAGTATTGAATGAAGAAGAAGGGGTACCACAAGGAAGTGTTTTTATTGCAACCTTGTCGCCTTGGCAATCAATGGGATTTCCAATATAATTCCCCTTGATATAGTATATGCCCTGTTTGTTGATGGCCTTTCGATATCCTTTGCACCAACAATGATGGCAGTGGCTGAACACCGCCTTCAGCTCAGCATTGATAATATAGGAAAGTAGGCTGAGCTTAATGATTTTAGATTTTCTGGTAGTAAAACAGTGACCATGCACTGTTTTGTCGCATAAGGGGATTCCATCCTGATCCAGATCTATTCATACATAGGCAGAGAATTCCATGTGTTGGTGAAACAAGATTTCTTGGTTTGATTTTTTATAGCAAGTTGACGTAGATTCCACATCAGAAATATATTAAGGCAAAATGCTTCTAAGCAATGAATTTGCGGAAAGTCCTGTCTCACACTTCGTGGGGTGCAGACCAAACTCAGATGTGGAGATTGTATAAAACCTTGGTCTTTTCAAAATTAACTTATGGGGGTGAAGTGTACACCTTTGCAAAGCCAAATAGCCTTAAAATTCTGTAGTTATTTTAATTTTACCAAGATAGAATTGTCCAGTGAGGCCATGCGGTCAACATTTTTAGAACATTCCTTGCATCATCTTATCTCCATTGCAGCTGTCAAGAATGGCTTAAAGTCAGATGCAGGCGTCGGCTTTGGAGTAGCCTTCCCTGATATAGAAAGAAGCGAGAGGTATCATCTGTTGCATCTATTTTTACAGAACTCTATGCAATTTTAAAGGCTTTAAAGGAAATTTTAATTCAGAATTGAAATAATTGTATTACATATATATTGTGACTCAAGAAGTGTTCTTCAGTCACTGGAATCTGACTTTAGATATATTGGATTGGCTGGTTTTAGGGAAAAGAAGAGGGAAAGAAGTAAAGTTCTGTTGGTCGCCTTCCCATGTTGGGGCAGGTTGGGAATGAGAAAGCTGACCAACTTGCAAGGTCGGCAGTCAGCCCCCGAGAACCCACAAGATGACCTAGTGTCATATCGGGATTTATATCCTCTAGTAGGTCAGAGAATTAATAAATGTTGGCAATCCCAAAGGGAGGATATTTTAATTGCTCAGTATCACGTCATCAGTGTCTCCTTGGTCAAATTACCATATGCCAGGGAGGCAGGTAACGATGTTGTGCAGATTGAGGACTGGACATACAAGACTCACTCATGGGTTCTTGATGTCCCGTGAAAATCCTCTGTTTTGCGATGACTGTACTGTGCCCTTGACTGTGAGACATTTGCTGGTTGAATGTCCCAGACTTGGGAATTTGAGACACAGGTTCCTGTCCAGGGGGCGTGAGAGGGAAGGTAATTTTATTCTAGCTACAATTCTCGGAAATGACTGTAATATAGAGCAGTTATATATCTTTATGTGGTACGCTTGCCTCCTCAACAAAATTTAGGTTACGATTAAAATGACTGTAAGAATTTATATATTTGAACAAATATATTTATGTAGATATTTATTCTTAGATATTTTTATGTTAAACTCATAATAAACATTTATCGTTTTCTATTTAGATTTATTACGGTATCAGTAACCTAGATGTTGTGACGCCAGTCTAATAGAATATATATATATATATATATATATATATATATATATTATATATATGTATATTATATATATATATATATATCTATTATAGATATATATATATATATATATATATATCTATATATATATATATGCGCGCTAGAGAGAGAGAGAGAGCGAGCGAGCATGCTTGCTTGGGAGCGTGCGGTGATGTGTATGTTTGTCTGTAGGCGCATACATTAAAGGTAGAGAGAGAGAGAGAGAGTGAGTGTGAGTGAGTGAGTGGACTTTTTATGGCCTTGACTGGCATTGTGCGGAGCGGTTATCGTACGGGTTACCAACCCTCCCGAGATGGCCGGGATTCTTCGTATTCTTTAATAATCTCTCGGCTCCATAACGCTTTGACTTTGCATCTTCCGGGACCTAACAACAACATAATTAAGGTCTCTGTAAGCTTCGGTCCCACAGAAGGTGTCTTGTAACGTTTCATTAATCCTCATGCATTTTGTCATCTGTAGATCATTGGTTCGAAAATCACATGTAGATCAAATTTAATATGATTTTATTATATAGATTACCGATAGATTATTTTTTGTTTTATATTTGTATTGAATATGAGAGTTGTTCTTAAGCACTGATTTTTGAATAATGGAAATGACTTGTTTCGTGTTTCCGTTATATACTCTCAAATGGCTATTGTATTTTACTTTATATTTGTGGCAATAGTTATCAGTTCAATATTAAATGAACCTTGTACTCTCTATCCCATCCCTGAATTTTACTTCACGAAGTTGGCAAGCCCAGTAGAGCGACTTGTTTAACCAGACAGCTCTGAACACTGTTCCTCAGTGTTCGTTGTGAAGTTGTGAAGTGATATATTTCATATTTGGTGGAACATCTCGTGAATTGATTGTGGGCGCATGCGCATTGCTCATCTGTTGGCAGTGCTGTGAATGATGTACAACTTGGCACAGAGATAAAGTGAAGGGATAAGTGACTATGCCACGTCATTCTGACTTATCCATATTGTTTGCCTTTTGAAAACCTGATCAAGCATTATTTTTTTTATTTTTGCTTTACTGCTAGAGAATTACTTTTTCTCTCTCGCTATTGAAATAATGGCTGAGGAAAGCATGACTCTATAAGGTTTAAGAAATGCGTACGTGTAAGATAACAGATAGCTTCTTCTGAGAATTCAAGCAGATAAAGGTTACTACAATCTGAGGTGCTACAAAGATTGAGACAGAGTATCTCAAGCACACCAGGTCGGTTAAGACGTTGACGACTAAACGTTAGAGCTCCTTGGTATGTATAACAAGTCTTACGAGAAAGCTCATACTCTTTTAAGTTACTTTACCAGAGAGAGAGAGAGAGAGAGAGATTGTAACTGGGATGATTATAGCATTGACTGGCATCAGTCCACCAGTCTCTCTCTCTCTCTCTCTCTCTCTCTCTCTCTCATGCAAAACCGGTCGGTAACAAAGTAGAGTCTGGACTGATCCTCCTCATGTCCAAGGTTGTGACGTACCGACACCCGTGACTGGTAGGGAGAGGAGATGTTTTGTTTTGTATGATTTAACTTTACTGGACGATGCACTTTGGATATATTTTTGCCGGTTAAGAAAAATACAATAGACGTTTGAGACAGGATAAGGTCGAGAGAGAGAGAGAGAGGCGTATTTGATTGTCAAAGTATCTTCATGCTTAATATTTCTATGTAGGCTATTTTGGGTGTTTTCACAAGTATGCTGTGCAAATATGAGAATAAAATGGAATTTCAGCTCTAGTTTTCCTTTAATCAGTAAACTGTTAATTTTCATTGGAAGGAGGCGAAGAAATTCCATTTCATTGCCATGAACCTCCTTTATCTAATCTAAACTTAACCGCTACCACACAGTATCTATTCACTGATAATGTGCGAACAATCAAGATGGCCTTGAATTATGCTTAGAAATCAAGTCTGAGATGCCAGATACCACGAAAAAACCGGATTCCTCTAGAAATTTAGGCCTTTCCCTCATTTCCTGATTTTTGCTTTCTTTTTTGTAGGAGAGGAAGAAAAGATTCATCAACAACTTCTTAACAAATTAGTATTAGTATTTGTATGGTAATGCCATTTAATTAAGCTCTCTCTCTCTCTCTCTCTCTCTCTCTCTCTCTCTCTCCTTAAGGTTTTCGTAACTCTCTGTGAGATATTTTGAGCAGAATTTTGTTCTAAAACTGTAGATATAATAAGAAATTTTCATCTGAACATCATCTGGATGTGAATAATTATAGATTGATTGAAGTATTGTGATTATGAATGTTGAACTGTTACCGTTATTCAACTTATTAAGTTACAATTGTTAATTTTCTTAAAGTCTGTTATTGCATTTCAGAAGAACAACATTTTATGATGATTTGTTAATTGAACAGAAGAATGCTTATATATCAAAAAGTCATAATAGAGAGTAAATTTAATTTGTTTTCATTAAACATTCAACCAAACGGCAGCTGAATGAATGCGTTTCAGTTTTTACTTGAATAAAAATATTCCAATTTTGATAAGTTGCCAGATATTTTATCGGCACAGATGCTCCAATTCTATTGTTTTTAAACTCTTGTTCTATCCAGAGTAGTTTTTTTGATAATGTAAACGCAGTCTTAATGTACTTTTGTTTTGCATCTTCGATTAGTTTTGCTAAAGATTTTGCGCAATAATAAGGCGACAGTTACCCGATCAACTGATTGATATAAAATTATTTAAATCGCTGGTTACGCTGTCTGAAATGTGGCTCTGAATTAATATAACACCCTGAACAACTTTTCATTAGTTTATATATTTTTATCACACGTTTGGAGCTTTGTGACCTCGTGCTACAAATTGTAACACATGCATTTCTGCTCATATACAAACCTACAAATGAGTCCATTCGACAGTAATCCACGGGATTAACACGGTATCCTTATTGAAGGCGACTCACTATGGCAGTGTAGTGGCACTGATAAATATATTCAGCAACAATTTAATATTTTAGTCTCTGAATAGGTGATGGATCTGTAATTTTCAAATTAGAAGTTTCATATTAGTGAGATTTTGTTTACTGCAAAAGTGTTAGTGTGGACCTTTAGACTGATGCTTGAATGAGTCTGAGGGCGAATCTGCTGTATTGTTAGCAACGCAGTCCTTGAAAGCTTTTCCCATTATGGTGGTTTTCAAACGAGTATGCTGAAAGCAACAATTTATTTATACAGATTGCATATGTTCTCGGTGTAAATTTTTAATAGAAAGGATCCTTGTTTGTAAATCACTTCGTTGCGCGGCAGTATTAAACTAAAAACATGTTATATGTAGGATCTCGAGGATTATCACTGAAAACATTTTCCGTTGAAAATATTCATTTTTGAGTGTTGAATGCGCTCGAATTCATCATTCATAAATCGGTAATAAGTTGGCAATGTAGACTTATTTTTTAAGTGTACGCCTTTATTAAAAGAAGTTATTTTTTCTAATTTGCAACCGCAGGATATCTGATCTCACACTCGGCCCAACCATGAAGTCAGAGAAGAAGGAAAAGAAGAACCGGAAGGTTGCCTCTCCTGATCCACTTCCTCTGTATCACCTCCTTCCTTTTGTTTTGTTCGTCGCCATCTCCTTCATATGGTTCCTCCCTTACAAGCCAGCGTTAGCCACCATGTCCGTCCAGCGGATGGTGCTGAAATGTCTGCCGATCTTGTACTTGGCGATCTACCTCATAGTCTCAGATCGAGGACGTGGGGAGTCTGGGAGAGTATTTTTTGCTCTTATATTCTCTGCCATTGGCGACGGGTTTTTGGTAAGCACGAATTCATCTTTGTTTGCATGTTTTCCTATGATGGTTATCTTTTCAGAAACAATAGAGTCCTTTTGATGGAAGAGAATGTGGGAATTGTTGCAGAAGATGCTGCTGAAGATACAATGAAATCTGTAAAAGCGTTGCAAAATTAAAATATCGTGTAATTTACCGTGAAGAGTGAGATGTGTCATTATAAAGGAAGATAAGGGAGGTAGATTTACATCCTTTTCTGGAGGGTTTCGTAGACATGGGTGAGATTATGATAGCCGTCCCTTTGCAAAGGGGGGATGAAGTGACAAGAGAAATGATAATATCAAAAGTAGTATAAAAATGACTACTTTTTTGGTCAAAACAGGAGTGAGATAACTTGTCATATAATCGAGGTAAAAACTGTGAAATTAATCAAGTGTTTATTTTGAAGCTTTTATGTTGGGTGGTAACAGCCTGGATGGATGTGAGAGAGGACTACTACAGAACGAGTGAAGAAACAGAAAGAACGAGTGACTTCCTTACTATTAGATAATTAGCATTTTATGAAGAAAATGAGTTTAAGAATAGGCTGCAGGTAGAGGGACGTCATGAGCTGATCTTAACAAATTTGAGATATCCCCCAGGTTGTTAACCATAAATAGGATGAGAGAAGGTCAGAGAAAAAGTGAATAGAATGTGAAATACAAGTAGATGCCTGTAAGCAAGTACAACTCGTGATTGTTTTTATAAGTGGTGGAGGAATGGAAGTGACAGAGTAACATAAATATTTATTGGTAATTATTACTAATGATGCTCAGTGATGGAAATTGTGCAAATTTTACTTAAATGAACTATTAAATATTGAATAAACGTTTTACGTGTACGGTCAATAATACGGAACTGTTAGATATGAAGAAAATATCAAATGAAGAGAATCCAAGTATCCTAGGTTAATTTCTTTGGCTTTATTGAGCAACTTGGAAACGATGTATGTGTGAACGGGAATGTATGTATTAGGTTTGGTAAAGAGTGGGAAGTATGGGAAGTGCTGTGATGATGGATGACAGATTTATGAGGAAGTGTTTAGTGTATATCACGGAAGCGTGAAAGTAAATACAGGATATAAGTGAACGGTACGGCGTTTTAAGCGTGTTTTGGGGTTTGTAAGTGTTTGCAGGGGTAGATGGCTTCTTAAGTAAATCAAGTTTTTAAATTCTTAACAATTCTGATAAGTTTGTGCTTTTGAATGGGTATTTTTGTGCAAACATACTTTTCCAACAATGTCACGTCTTTTAATATTAGGTGACCCCAGAGACCATTGCTACATTCATCATTTAATTTAGTCGGTATGTAAACTACTCCCACGATATTGCCCTCTTAACTGCCTACACAGAACGTTTGATAATAGTGCATCAGATCCCCTACACACACACACACACACACACACACACACATTCATTGCATTATTCGCTTTACCTCTTACACACGCTTTATCATCTTGGTTATTATGGTTCTTTTGTTCCAGTTCTTGGTCTTTCCACCTTTTCTCTCTTCTTTGCCTGTATCTTCTCCCACTTTTATGGTAGGTAATATTTCTGGTAGTTTTCCTCCACCTGGCTCGATCATACACATCGTCAGCTGACAGGTATTTATTTTTAAGATCTTTGACAGCATCCATCCACCTTTCCTTCAGATTTCCTCTCGCCCTCCCAGCCGGCATTTCCATTTATCTTTTCCGCGTATTGTACCTTCTTTCATAGTTCTATCAGTTTTGTAGTTCCTCTTATTCTGTCTTTTCGATCCTATCCATTTTTATTACGCCACACACCCATGTAAGGATTTTCAGCCCAACAACATCCAACGTCTCTTGTGCTCTCTTCACAGGCTTCAGCTTCATTTCAGCTCTATACATCAATACTGATCTCACCACCGTCTTATGCACTGTCATGTTGATTCTGCAGTCACATAGGACACCCGACTTCTCTCTCTAATTTTTCCACCCAGCCTTCACTGTGTGTGTTATTTCAGCATCCAAATCTCCATCATCTAAAGTTTGCCTCTCTTTTCAACTTTGTCCCAAGTCACTGGAGGGAACAAGCCAGTCTAACCCAGTGCCTGTCCCAAGCCCAGGTAAAAGGGAAGTGGGTATGGCATCCGGGCAAAAAATTCAGCCAAAACCCAATATGACAGTGTACTTTCTCCTTTTCACTACACTAACCTTTATTTGAACTATTTTTCTTCACAGTTCTCGACCTTCTAGTCTTTCTTACTCAAGTTATACTACACACTATATCCATTTCAACAGCTTCTGTATTTTTATTTTGCATGCAATATTTGCACCTCAACTTTTTATAAGACAGTTAACACAGCAGTATTTCTACATAGATTTTCCTCTAGATCTCTTTTGAATGCACCCTGTAATATTTCTTGCGTCTCCTACTGTACAATTCATCTCGTTCCACTCCTGTCAACATCCGCTTTATTTGCTCCTAAATAACTGCAACTCAAACAGTTCCAATTTTCCAGTAGTTATTTGGCCACCTGCTCAGTTTCCATTTACCTGAATAACCATACTATTGATCACATTTACCACCCTGTGGTAGGAGTGTACGAATACTACCACCGTAGGTTCTGCGTGTCGTAAAAGGCGACTAAAAGGACAGCTGCTGCCTTGCAGTCTTACTTTTTTAGTAAAAGACTAGGCCACCGCCAATAACTGTGGAAACTGCTGCCTTGCAGTCTTAATTTTTAGTAAAAGGCTAGGCCCACCGGCAATAAATGTGGTTGATGACAGCAAGGGCATGCGGTCTTAAAATTCCCCTTTGCCAAATATAAACCATGCCTGATGTTGTACGGGAAGGCACATCAGGCAACCGACCTCTTAGTGTAGGTATAACTGTGGGAAAGAAGACGACTATTGATCACATTTACTGTAAAGTTTTGTCTCGCACTAACAACAACAAACATTTTCACTCATATCTACAGTATCTATTCACATTTCCTCAGCTAGCATCATGTATGACCTCTTTTCATCTCCCACGTCTTTGAACATACCTCTGTTTTCAGTCAGTCTGTCTGGTCTTTTCTCTAAAATCTTGCATTTCGCCATCTATGAAGAGATTACATAGCATTAGATACAAAACACAACTTTGTCTTAAACTCACATTTATTCCAAACTAGTCAGTTTCCAATTTATATATCTAACATTACACTGTTTTTTTTCTTAAGAAAATGTTTAAAATAAGAAATTGCTACACGATACAGCCTCAGAACTCTCTAAAGTATCCTTCTTAATCGTACCTCAAGATTTTTCTAGGTCCAGTATGCCACATGCAGCTTTTCCCTGTATTCTCAACCTTCTTACAATGCTGTTTCATTGTAATAATTAACCTTCCATACATGTTGTTGTCTAAGCGTGCGAGCTATTTTATAAATCCTTCTCAACCTTCTCACAATGCTGTTTCATTGTAATAATTAACCTTGCATACTTGTTGTCTAAGCATGCGAGCTGTTTTATAAATCTTTCTGTCAAAGTGTTGGATATTCTTAAATAATGTGATGTTCAATAATTCTTATAGTGACCTCTGTTACACATACTATTATATAAAAGAACATATACTTCCCTCATGCACTCCTCTGTAATCATCTTCTCATTCAGCCATATTTTACACAACCTCGTTCACCACTTAGCTCTGCCGAAACACCACATTCCACTTGTAATCTCACCAACACCTGGTGCCTTTTCATTTTGCAAT
Source organism: Macrobrachium nipponense (assembly GCF_015104395.2). Classification (NCBI taxonomy): domain Eukaryota; kingdom Metazoa; phylum Arthropoda; class Malacostraca; order Decapoda; family Palaemonidae; genus Macrobrachium; species Macrobrachium nipponense. Next base: position 68,055,684 of record NC_061110.1, on the reverse strand, counting down.
CTTAACCCTAGATCTTCAGTTATCAATTCCACAGCATTCTCAAATTGACAGTAACTCCTTCGATTCTAACATCATTTAGATCGGCTGTCATCTGCATTTAATAGCATGTCAAAATACTCACTCTATCAACTTTTATCATTATCATCTACATTTAACTACGATTCAAAGTACTCAATCCAACATCAGTGGTCTGCAATCCCTTCAGACATCTCACAGTTTACATAATTTAATCAAGTGATCAGTTTACTGATTACTTGCATGCCCTCAAAAGGCACTTTTTATACTTTCTAAAGTATTTAGTAAGATTCAAATGTTTTTTCTCTCTTACCCGTAACTACCATATTCGTCATCTTGCATATATTACTATTGTGCAGCCATCTACTATGGCCTTCAACTGCACTTCAAATGATCTTGTCTCTTCATTAACCCTCTAATTTCTTCAAGCCACGATTTACTCTCTCTCTTCTATATACACAAATACTCCTTGCCCACTGGTTCTACCGGAATGACCCCACCCTTGAATTCGGCAAACTCCTTACAGTTTTTTCACTGAAGTGTCTCATATTGTAAACCATTTATTCTCTTTTTTTTTCGTCGTACATGTATTGAATATGAATATACAAACCCATCAACCATTCCGTTTAACCCCATTTAACGACTGTCACACAATTCGGTGTGAGGAGAATCTTATAATTTCTAGCATCTTACAGGAATGAAAAAGTGTGATTGCTTCTGATGCTCGTCCACTGTTTGTTTAAGTCATTTTACACACACACATATACACATACTATGTATATGTCTATGTATGCATGCATACGTTCTTCCTAAACGTTTCCTGTAGCTTTTGTTGATAATTGGATCTATATGCATGTATATATATGTATGTGTTCGACAATTGTATAGATTGTTGTATTTTTAATAATTAGTTATTTTATTAACATCTGTAGATATGGCTAATTTAGATAATGTTATTGCAAAAGTGTGTAGCTGTAAAAGTGAAGTTTTTCTTATCTTTGAAATAATGGCCATATTTCCTATGTAGCTATCTACAAAAGTTCAAGTGGGTATATAATGAGTCATACATTAAACTGCTGACCGACATAATTAAAAGTACCGTCCAATTTATTTTTGTGTTGTATGATCATTTATACTAAAGTTTTATTCTTTTTAGGCTTTCCACGACATATGTTTCCTTTATGGAGTCGCAGCCTTTGGAATAGCTCACTGTATATACGCGAAGACGTTCGGCTTCCAACCAGTGAAGCTTCTGACTGGCGGTTTCCTGTTCGCTTTGAACTTCTGCATTTTGTCTTACTTTGCTTTGCCCTACATCCAGCCAGTCTCCTTTAGAGTCTGCATGACCATCTATAGCCTGGTCTTAGTGACGATGGCCTGGAGATCCGTGGATAGGTACGGAACCTTGTAGTTTATTCTCTCTCTCTCTCTCTCTCTCTCTCTCTCTCTCTCTCCTCTCTCTCTCTCTCTCTGAGAGGGCAGGGCAGAAAGAGATTTCATTGACACTCAAGTAATGGGAAAAAAACACCTCAGAGCTCTTCCACTTGTACTAACTGAAGACATATCTTGATCTGCAATCGATAGACTAACGTCATGGTTGTTATTAAATATAGTAGAGTACACGGATGATATATATATATATATATATATATATATATATATAAACACA